>NC_137808.1:2605190-2682462 GCF_963383645.1 Muscardinus avellanarius
GGGGTGATTTTCATTTAGCTGCATTGCCTGGGTGCGGTGGCACATGCCTCTCATCCCAGCCCTTGTGAGGCCGAGATGGGAGGACCACAGGTTCAAGGCCAGCCTCAGCAACTCAGGGAGACACTGTTTCAAAATAAAAAGGCCTGGGAGTGTCTGTTCAAGGAGAATGCCCCTGAGTTCAGTGTCAGCCCTTGGCAGAATAAAAAGGATATTTCTACCCATTGAAAAGCAAGGAAAAAACCAAAAGTAACAAAACGGTCGTCTCATTTTGGGACAGCCCCTCCATGCCCCTATTTCCTTTGGAGAAGCGTTTTTTGATTATTATTCTTGTGACATCATTGTCTACAGCGTTTCCTGTATTTCCGGTCTCTTCCTTTTGTACTTACAACATTGACCTGTCAGTGCATTGGCTAACAGCTTGGCACATACGCATCCGAAAGTAAACTGGATTGGGCGGGGTCGAT
This sequence comes from Muscardinus avellanarius, assembly GCF_963383645.1. Lineage (NCBI taxonomy): Eukaryota > Metazoa > Chordata > Mammalia > Rodentia > Gliridae > Muscardinus > Muscardinus avellanarius. The sequence continues at coordinate 2,605,655 of NC_137808.1, forward strand.
GGCCGGATACAAAAATTTCCCTGTGACCCCAGCTCTCTCTGAGCAGGACCAGGGCGGACATTTCCAGGGCAGGTGTTATTTATTTATTACTTATTTGCAGTACTGGGGTATTCTGCCTCCGAGCTACACCCCCTGCACTATTTTTTATTCTTTATTTGGAAACAGGGTCTCACTGAGTTGCAGAGGGCCTCGCTAAGTAGCTGAGGCTGTCCGCGAACCGCCGTCCTCCCGTCTCAGCCTCCCGAATGCTGGGATGACGAGCGTGCCCACCATGCCCGGCTTTAGATGCTCTGTAGACTCTGGAGGCCAATGCAGCGAGCGCTCCCTCGAGGCAGGGGCGCGGTAGGTGTAGATGCCTCGGAGCTGGGGTCACCCACAGCTCAGCGCCCAGAGCACATGATGGCCGTCCCGCCCACAGACACCCCGGCATCGACCTGACAGGGATGCAGTGATGCTTTTACTGGGTACTTTATGCAAAGCATATAATGTCCCTACATGGTAAATGGCTGCAGACTATTGTTATCCTTGTCCCTGACACATGAGAAATGCTCCTAAGTCATTCGATGACTAGCCAAAAAAAAAAAAACAACAACCTTTGAGAGAATAATGAGGCCAATTATCTTCAAGTTAAAAATTCATCTAAGATGCAGTGGCAGTGCTGACGGACTGAAGATGGTGATGGTGGTTATGGCGGGTGTTAGCTTTTTATCACCAAGATACCTGAGGAGCGCAACCCAGAGGAGGAAAGGTGTATTTTGGATTTGCAGGTCTAGAGCTCGCGGGCCATGGTCCATCACTGTGGCAGGGGTGGCAGAGGAAGCCTGCTCAGCTCTGGCAGACAGGACTTAGTGAGGGAGAGGCTGAGGCCAGCGGCATGACAGGGCCACTCCAGAGCCATCCCCAGACTCGGCCCCAGCGAGTTGGCACCTCTCTCCAGCTCTCAGCCTAGTAACTACTGATGGGGCCAAGCTTAGGAGCCGATCACCGCCTAAAGCTCCACCGCTCACCCTGGCGTCCAACACCGTAGCATTTGGGGGTCAGATCAGAGTTAAAGCATGGCTTTCTGCTAGGACTCAATGGCTGAAAAAAAGAACACCTGAGACCAGATAGTGCTGTCTCCTTTTTATTTTTTCTTCCCAGTATTGGAGATTGAACCCAGGAGCATTCTACCTCCAAGCTATACCCCCAGTCCTATTTTGTGTGTGTGTGTGTGGGTCTGGGGATAGAACCCAGAGGCATTTGATATCCGAGCTACATGCCCTGCCCAATTTTTTATTCTTTATTCTTTGAAACAAGGTCTCACTGAGTTGCGGAGGGCCTCACTAAGCAGCTGAGGCTGTCCGCCAACCGCAGTCCTCCGGTCTCAGTCTCCTGAATGCTGGGATTACAAGCATGTGCCGCCATGCCTGGATCCCTAATCCTATTTTTAATTAATTAATTAGTGTGTGTGTGTGTGTGTGTGTGTGTGTGTGTGTGTGGTACTGGGGATGGAACCCAGGGGCTTTCTACCTCTAAGACCTATTTTTTATATTTTATATTTTTAATATTTTTATTTTTATATTTTATTTGGAAACGGGGTCTCAGTAAGCTGCTGAGAACTTTATATTATATTTTATTTGGAAACAGGATCTCAGTAAGTTGCTGAGAGCCTCTCTAAGTAAGTAGCTGAGGCTGGCTTTGAGGTGGCCTGATCCTCCTGTCTCAGACTCCCGAGTACGGGAATGAGAGTTGTGCACCACCGCTCCCGGCCGCTGCCTGCTTTGCGGTCGGACTCTGTGTGGTGCTGCCTCCCCTCTCCCCAGAGGCTCTGTAACTGAGCGCTCCTGCGTGTCCTTATGGAAGGGGCAGCGACGCGAAGGGGAGACCAGCTGTGGTGTCTCATGGCTGAGACTCGGAAGCCAGGAAGAGAGCTGCAGAGAAGGACCTTCCCTACATCAGCATGTGTTTTGTTCATCTCATTCTGGTCTTGTTCTGCATGTAACAACCAGAAAAAAAGACCATCTGGTGTCTACAAGGGAAAAATTAATGGGGAGAGGCAAAGAGAGAGAGAGAGAGAGAGAGAGAGAGAGAGAGAGAGAGAGAGAGAGAGAGAGATATCTGTGCCAGCATCACTTTTTGATGGCGTAGCTCACTTTTGTACTTGCCCTTGTGTTGAGGGCTAAGACCGAGCGATGTGTGATCACGGAGCCATTCAGAAACGTTCCCTCAGCCGGGCGCGGTGGGCACACTTGTGATCCCAGCACTCGGGAGGCTGAGACAGGAGGATCGCGGTTCGAGGCCAGTCTCGGGTACTTAGTGAGGCCCTCTGCAACTCAGTGAGACCCTCTTTGAAAATGAAGAATAAAGCTGGGCGTGGTGGCGCACGCTTGTCATCCCCGCGCTTGGGAGGCTGAGACAGGAGGACCGCACAGGTTGGAAGCCAGCCTCAGCTACTGAGTGAGGCTCTCAGCAACTTAGTGAGACCCTGTTTCCAAATAAAGCCTAAAATTTAGGTCTGGGAGTGTAGCCCAGAGGTAGAAAAGCCCCCCAGTACCACAAAAGGAAAGAAAGAAAGAAAAAGAAAGAAAGAAAGAAAGAAAGAAAGAAAGAAAGAAAGAAAGAAAGAAAGATAGGGCTGGGTATGTAGCTCAGAGGTAGAATGCCCTGGGTTCCATCCCTAGTACCAACAACACACACACACACACACACACACACACACAAAATAAAGTTCCCTCAAGCTTCTGATAGCTCCAGTGCACGGCAGTTTTTGTGAGGACAGAGCTTTTTAATCTCTCAGTGTTGACAAGAAACAGCCCATGCGTCTTTCCAGAGAACTGACTGTGGGTTTTAATTAAAGAGAGTTGAGTCTCCGTTTCAGCGTTGCCAGGCGTCTCAGTCAGGAGGCGGGGCTCGACAGCACCTGCCCTGGCCTTGGGCAGGGACGTTCGGACACACCTGCCGAACGCGCGCCTTATTTATAGATGGGGCTGATCATGGCACAGTCCGTACGAAGAAAAGACTTCCACCTGCACTTCTTGTCACGGTCCCTGAAACCTTCCTCACTTTTTCCGCTGAGGAATGTGAAAATCAGAGGGGTCAGGTTAAGGTTGTATGAGCGGTAGGTGCAAGGGCTGTGGCTGCAGCTAACCTTTCTCCATCTTGGGTTCCGTCCCCGCCATCAGAAGTTTGGGCCCCACTCCTCACGACCTACCCTTTGTTAATAGAAAAAGCAATTTGGTTGACTCCTGCGTACGTTCACAAAACATACTCTGGAGACCCCATGTTGAAATGGCCTTTAATCTGGGCCTCAAGATGACGAGCGTAGTCTCATTTGTACTTTAATCTGGTTTTTTTTAGGGTGCTTATCCGAGTTCAAGAAAGACCGGGCAATGGTTTATTAAGCTGATTTGTTTCCGGTTGTGAAGTAGCTGCGGCTGTCCGCCAACCGCAGTCCTCTGGCCTCAGCCTCCCGAATGCCGGGATTTCAAGCGTGCGCCACCGCGCCCGACCGATGTGTGCTTCTTGATATTATTAGAAAGAGACACAACAGGTGTGCCAGGTTGTGAGATCAGGAACTCTTACTCAGTCATAGGTATAATCAGTACTTTCTTTAGGGAAAGAAATCAAGGCAGTAATTATATGTTAACATTTATGTTTTTTGGTGGGAATGAATCAAATAATATTTTCAGTGCCATCTGTGTGCCAGACATGATCACAGGTTCTGGGACCTTCAGTGATGTCTCAGTCAACATTCTTGCTTTTTTTTTTTTTTTTTTTTGCAGTACTGGGGATGGAACCCAGGGGCATCCGACCTCCAAGCTACACCCCCTGTCCTATTTTTTTTATTCTTTATTTTGAAACAGGGTCTCACTAAGTTGCGGAGGGCCTCACTAAGTACTTGAGGCTGGCCACGAACCACGACCCTCCAGGCTCAGCCTCTCAAATGCCGGGATTACAAGCGTGCACCACCACCCACCACGCCCGGCTAAAAAGGGACACATAGCCGGGTGTGGTGGCGCAGGCTTGTAATCCTCACGCTTGGGAGGCAGAGACAGGAGGGTTGTGCAGGTTTGAAGCCAGCCTCTCTAGTTTAAGAGACCCTGTTTCCAAAAAATATGTATATGTATATAAGATATATATAATATAAAATATATTTATAATATTTATATATTTAATTATATAATTTATAATAATTTACATAATTTACATAATATTTTATACTTATATATTATTTTATAATATATTATATAATATTTTATATCATTTTATAACATATTTATATGGTATTTATATAGTATTTTTATAATATTTGTATAATATAAAAATACAAATATATATAATAGATCTGGGAGTGTAACCCAGAGGTAGAAGGGTTCCATTCCCAATACCACCAAAATAAATAAATAAATAAATAGGGCTAGGGGTGTAGCTCAGAGGTAGAATGCCCCTGGGTTCCATCTCCAAGACCACGATATAAATAAATAAATAATGAAACAAGTGACATACAACTTAGAGGGAGGTAGATTTATTTGCTCACAGTTCTTTGGAGAGTTCTGGCCTCAGCCCAGGTCAGGCTGGGTCTGCGGAGCTCAAGGCACAGTGGTTGTAAGCAGAGAGAGGGGGAGGGCAGGGCTCTGCTCTCATATCACAGAGGCCCGGAAGCCAGAAGCCAGCCAGCAAGTGGTTCAGAGACACAAGCCCAGACCCCAAGGACCCGCCTTCTCCAGCCACACCCCACCTGCCTGGGTGACCACCCGGTAAATCTAGTGCAGCGGGCGGCTTATCCACCGTTGAGATCACAACCCTCCTCACACATTGCATCAGTTCTGAACATTAATACGTGAGCTCTTCAGGGCACATCCTGTAACTCAGGCGTCGGCTTGAGGAGTTACTTGGGCTTCAGGGAAGGAGGTTGGACAGCAACAGGAAAGTCTGATGGGATGGAGGGAGGATGAGATTAATATTCACGTGCGTAAGTGGAAGAGGGACGGGCAAAGAGGAAACTGAGCACTGAGTTGGGGCTTGTCTAGGGTGGCCTAGAATTTACACTCTCTCTGTGGTCACCAGGTCGATACTGGGCATGGGATCCCGACTTATTTTGGTACTGGGGACTGAACCCAGGGGGATTTTAGCTCCAAGCTACACTCCGAGCCCTGTTTTATTTTTCATCTGGAAACAGGGTCTCGCTAAGTCGGGAGGGCCCTCACTAAATTGCTGAGGTTGACTTCAAGCCTGTAATCCTCCTGTGTCCACCTCGCAAGTGCTGGGATTATAGACACGTGTCGGCACAACCAACCACGACCCAGATTTTAAGACACTTTCTTGTCTTCCCACTCGTGGGAAGGTGAATGGGGTTACTAATGTTTATGAATGATGGCATAAATATGTTTCCGATAACAACTCAGAAGTGTTGCTCGTCTCCCGGGTGATGAGTCGCTCCTCTCTGTGAGGGCGCACGGCGCTGATGTGGGGGCGGGGGTGAAGAAGGTCCGTCACCCAGCGCTTGAGCCGGGGTGGAACTCTACCCACATGGCATGTATTTCCATCTGGCACGCCTGTGTGCTTTTGCAACGATGCACCATGTTTCCTAAGGTTCCTGGTACAAACTTAGCAGAGCAAGAACATTGAAGAAATCGATGTTTTTACGTAGAGAAAGCACCCAGGTCCCATCTCTAAAGTCAGGGCATTTAGGAGCGTGGGACCAATGGGAAGGGCTACTGAATCAAGTCACCTGTGCTCTTGCTCTCCTTTCTTGACATTAGGGGTTGAACTCAGGGTCTTTCTCCCTCCGAGATACACTCCCAGCTCTGTTCTATTTTAGAAACAACTTTGTACTAGGTTCCTGAGAGCCTTGCTCAATTCCTGAGGCTGTCCCCAAACCTGTAAGCCTCCTGGCTCAGCCTCCCAAGTACTGGGATTCTTGAAGTGCCCCACCGTGCCCTGCCTCTCCCACCTTTTAAGATGGGGAAACTGCCTTGAGGTGTATCCTAAGTTAAGCAGTAACTTGTAAGTAATTTATTAAGGAATAGATGTACAAATAGTTATTACAGAGACAGGACTTGAAGCTTGGTCTTCTGCGGCATGAGATCCCATTTAGGGATTTGTTGTCTTTCTTTCCTTTATTTTTATTTTTTGATGGTACTAGAGATTAAACCCGAGGCATTCGACCTCCAAGCTACACCCCCAGCCCTATTTCTTATTCTTTATTTGGAAACAGGGTCTCACTAAGTCGCAGAGGGCCTCACTAAGTAGCTGAGGCTGGCTGTGAACCGCGATCCTGCCGTCTCAGCCTCCCAAGAACTGAGATCACAGGTAGTAATTTTTTTTTTTAAATAGGGTCTTGCTAGGTTGCTGAGTTTTTCTAAATTGCTGAGATTGTCCTCAAACCTGCAATCTTCCTATCTCAGCCTCCCAGGTACTGAGATTACAAGCACGCACCACCACACCCAGCATATTCCATTCTCTTAGTGATATTATACATTTAAATTATTTTTTTTACTATCACAAAAAGTGCTCCAAATTAATTATTTTTTTACTATCAAAAAGTGCTCCAGATTAATTTAGCAAAAATGTACACAGCCCTTCCTCTGTGCCCTGGGCTGTTCTGAATGCTGTGTAAATATTAACTAACCTCTGTAACTATTTAACGGGGCTTGTCTATCTTACAGAGAAAGAAACAGACAGGGAAGAAATTAAGTAGCTTGCAGAGGGTCATGTGGCTAGCAGCCGGGATTTGAATGTGGGCAACACAGCTCTTGCTGCTTGCTCTTAGCTATTGGCTCTTGTTGGCTTTTAGCATGAGAAGCTTTGCATAGTGTCCCCTCCCTCCCTCCCTCCCTCCTCCTCCTCCTCCTCTTCCTCCTCCTCCTCCTCCTCCTCCTTCTTCTTCTATGTTGCAGACTGGGTATTGAACTCAGGGTCATTTCCATCCAAGCTATGTCCCCAGCCCTGTTTGTTTGTTTGTTTGTTTATTGCAGTACTGGGAATGGAACTCAGGGGCATTCTACCTCCAAGCAACACCTACCATCTCTATTCTTTATTCTTTATATTTATTTATTAATGGTGCTGGGGGTAGAACCCAGGTGCTCCACTACTTAGTGAGGCTCTTTGCAACCCAGTAAGACCCTGTTTCAAAAATAAAAAATAAGCCCGGCGTGGTGGCACACCCTTATAAACCCCGCGCTTGGGAGGCTGAGACAGGAGAATCGCACTGGTTCAAAGCCAGCCTCAGCTACTTAGTGATGCTCTCAGCAACTTAATGAGACCCTGTTTCCAAATAAAATATAAAATAGGTCTGGGAGTACAGCCCGGAAGTAGAAAGCCTCTGGGTTCCACCCCCAGTACCACGAAATAAATGAATGAATGAATGAATAAATAAATAAATAAATAAATAAAATAAGGCTGGGGGTATAACTCAAACCCAGCTTTTGGGAGGCTGAGACAGAAGGATTGCGGTTAGCAGCCAGCCTCAGTTACTTAATGAGGCCCTTTGCAACTCAGTGTGACCCTATTAAAAATAAATAAATAAATAAATAAACAAACAAATAAATAAATAAATAAAAAATAGAGCTAGGGGTGTAACTTGGAGGTAGAATGCCCCTGGGTTCTATCCCTAGTACAGCAAGAAAAAAGAAAAAAAATCAGTGGCTTTTACTTGACACTGTGCTGAAAGTTTTTTTAGTCCTTGTAACATCTGCTCACCTAGAAACTCTCTAAAGAAAGAAACACTGATTTTTATGGCCCCGAATCACTCATTCACTGGGTGACCGTTGACTTGAACCTAAAGCCTCAGCCCTTGTTTGTTTATTTATTTATTTATTTTCATAGTACTGGGAATGAATTCAGGGTGTTTTAGCACTGACCAACATCTCCAGTCCTTTTTAAAATTTATTTTGAAACATGAGCATACTGGACTCAAACCTGGGACCCTCCTATCTCAGCCTCCCAGTACTGGGCTTCCAGGCAGGTGTCCCCGTGCCCGTTGGGACCTCCTATTGATGAAATACATTGGATAAAGCTTTGACTGGACTTGCAAATAGTCATCTAAGGCTTCCTAGCGTAAAGAATTCTATATTGCTTTAGCATTTAGAATTAAGTTTGCAAAGAAAAGTAATTCTGTATACAGTTTTTTTTCCCTTTGATTAATTTTGAAGATTTTGTGACCCCCCCCCCCCTTTTGTCATAGTTAAAATGCAAGGATATGGCTGGAAGCTGAGCGATGGGTAGGGTATTTCCAGTTCCAAATCTAAGTGTGAATTCGGGGTTCCTACAGTTATTTCAGCACTCAATATAAATTTACTCAGAGTCATAAACTCATGATGTGAATCTCTCTAGCTTTAAAGTAAGATTTATTGTGATCGCATAAACAGCCTCACAGCCTTTTTACACCCTCTTTCTGTTTCTTTTTTCTTTCCTTTATTAAAGAACATCCTCTGTTCCCTCTGAATACGGTTATAATAGTATTTGGCTCATTTTCAAACTGGCCACCTTTTCAACCCAGTTGAAAAGCTGGAAAAACGTGCTTTGGAACAGATGATCTGAGTGAGATTTTTTCTGTCACTTGATACATTTAGTTCACGTAAGGTGTAAGGGAATGTTTAATTGGAAGTAAAGTTTTCCCAGTAGAGTACATGAAATGAGGAAGAATGTGAAGGAAATTGAGGGTACATTAAAGGCGACTACTATCGGAAAAAAACAAAACAAAACGAAAACAAAAGCAATTAGAAACTCCTGGAAAATCAAATGACAAAAACAAGCCAAGAAAGAAATGCATTCGCACTCTGTTACTTGATATGCATCGAACAATATTTACAAAGGAAGTAGCTCATGCTTAGAAACTAATAATAATGCCAGTCAACCTTGATGGTACAAAAGAAGAATATGGGAGACAGACGGCAAGAGATGAAAAGATGGAAGACAGCCGGGCGCGGTGGCGCACGCGTGCCATCCCAGCATTCGGGAGGCTGAGACCGGAGGATCCAGGTTCGCAGCCAGCCTCAGCTACTTGGTGAGGTCTTCCCTCTGCAACTCAGTGAGACCTTGTTTCAAAATAAAGAATAAAAAATAGGGCTAAGGGCGTAGTTCAGAGATACAATGACCCTGGGTTCCATCCCCAGTACTTCAAAGTGAATGAATAAATAAATAAATAATAAAATAATAAAAAGGGGTGATAATGTACCTCAGAAATAGAATGCCTCTGGGTTCAATCTCCAGTGCCACAAAACAACAAAACCCCCCAATTTAAGCTACCTTGTCTATATATTTAAAATCTTTCTTGTGTTCTCCTTAGCATTAAGTATATTTTCATAAAACTTCCTTTGTAGTTACTAAATTTAAACATCTGTAATGCAGGATGATGTACTTATCAGTTACTTTGGGCAGAATTCTTTTCTTCCAAAGACTTGAATAAAGATGATGTTTCTTTGGGGTTTTCAGACTGGTTAGCAAGGACAGCTTGAGAGTGTGCCTGGTGAAGCATTTTGCCGCACGCAGTTGTAATTATTTTTAAAGCCAACAGTTAATGGATTCCTTATCGGGGCCAGCCACTCTACTAAATGCTTAAAGTGTCTACTTAATCCTAGCTACAGACTTTGGGAGAATCTACTCTGTGCTACCGAGGACCCTGGCGCCTGGGGAGAAGAAGAGCTTTTGCACAGAATCGCCAAGCTGGTTAGCGACTCAGCCTTGTGTATAAACAGAATCTGATGGTGAACCCCCAAGCTGTAGAGAGCCTCTTGTGTCTGATCTGGTGGTGTTTTCCTCCTAATAGACAGAATCTTGTATGTATTCATAATATACTCTTTGAAGCTTGAGTACGTGTGTGTGTGTGTGTGTGTGTGTGTGTGTGTGTGTGTGTGTGTGTAAGGAAGAGGTACTGGAGATTGAACCCGGGGCATTCTTCTGAGCTCTACTCTCAGCCCTATTTTAATTTTTTAAATTTTTTTATTATTATTATTTTTTTTTTGGTGGTACTGGGACCCTTCTACCTCCGGGCTACACTCCCAGACACCTATTTTTTATATTTTTATTTGGAAACAGGGTCTCTTAAGCCAGTGCGGCTGGCTTCCTGCGAACCTGCGCGATCCTCCTGTCTCTGCCTCCCAAGCGGGGGATTACAAGCGTGCGCCACCACGCCCGGCCTATTTTAACTTTAAAACAGGGTCTCGCTAGGTTGATGAGAATCTCACTACTGGCCGAGGCGGTCCTCAAGCCTGCGATCCTCTTGTCTTAGCCTCGTAAGTCCTGGGATTACAAGCGTGTGCCACTGTGCCTGGCCTCTGCTTGGTTTGACCCTGACATTGACAAGTACTCGCTCTGTGACCTAAGGCAAGTGATTTAGCTTCAAAGGTCCTATTTTATAGGATTATGATGAAGATTTAGTTGCTTACTATTTGTATAGACCTTGGAACAGCTCCAGACACACACTTGAAAGTTTAAAAAAATGCTTAAGGAGCTGGGTGTGGTGGCACACACCTGTAATCTCAGTCCTCGGGAGGATGAGACGGAGGATCAGGGCTTCCAGCCAGTCTCAGCTACTTAATGAGGCCCTCTGCAACCCAGTGAGACCCGGTTTCAAAACAAAGAATAAAATAATCAGGAGAGGGATGGAGCTCAGAGGTAGAATGCCCACTACAATAATAATAATAATAATAATAATAATAATAATTAATAATAATAATAATAATAATTAGTAGTAATAATAATTAGGATTGGTGCTGTAGCTCAGAGGTAGAATGTCCCTGGGTTCTATCTCCTCTCACACACACAGTGCTTAAGGAAGTAGCCCACGAACACTGTAGCTGGCATCTGGATGGATGGATGGATGGATGGACAGACAAATGCTCCTTTTTTCTGTATTTTATCAAGAAGGGAACCTTCATGATAAAAGATTTTCCATCAGGTCCAGAATATTTTGTATATTTCTTAAAAAAATTTTTTTTTGTGGTACTGGGGAAGGAACCCAGGGGCATTGTACCACCGAGCTACACCTCCAGCCCCATTTTTTTCTTTCTTTTTTTTTTTTTTTGGTCTTTTTAGTTTTGAAACAGGGTCTCACTGAGTTGCGAAGGTCCTCGCTAAGTAGCTGAGGCTGTCGTCTGAACCACGATCCTCTGGTGTCTGCATCCCAAATGCTGGGATTACAAGTGTGCGTCACCACGCCATTTTGTATATTTCTTTTTGAAAATGTTGTAATAAAAATGTTTTGGTGGGATATATATATATACACACACATATATTTATATATATATTACACACACACACACACACACACACACACACACACACACATCAGTACTGTGGATAGAGCCCAGGGGTGCCTTACCACTGACCGAGCTATATTCCCAACCCATTTTTATTTTTATTTTTATTTATCTTTACTTTTTTTTGAAATTCTTTATTTTTTTTTTTATTGGTGCATTATATTCATACATCATATTGGAGTAAAGAACTTGTGTGTAGAGACATGCACACATCACTGATTTAACTCCTACCCAATTCCCACCCCATTTCCTCCCCGTCCCTCCTTCCCTTGCTTGGCTTAGTGTTGACTTCGATATGTTTAAGTACATTGTGTGTTTTAGAGATTTTCCTTCTTCCCCCCTCCTTTTTATTTTGTTTGAGACAGGGTCTGGCTAAGTTGCTAAGGCTGGCCTTGAACCTGTGATCCTCCCATGGTCCCAGCCTCCCTAGTAGCTGGGATTACAGGTGTGTGCCTTATAGATTTACTACCTTCTTCCTCCCTCCTTCCCTCCCTTTCTGGCTCATTTCTGGGGTTGAACCCAGAGTCATTCTCTGTCTGAGCCACACACCCAGCCCTGTTAATTTTTTTTCCTTTTTTTTTTTTTTAACTTCAAAACACCATGTAGCTAAGTTGCTGAGGACCCCACTAAGTTGCTGAGGCTGGCCTCAACCCTGCAATCCTCCTGTCTCACTCAGCCTCCCCAGTCCTGCCTTGTAGATTTCTTAGTGATCAGAATTCACATCAACTTCCCGACCACTCCAATTCTTTTTCTTTTTCTTTCTTTTCTTTTTTTTTTTTTTTTTTGTCCTTCTTTCTTCCAATCAGGTGAATAACCAGGAGTCATGTTGAACTTTCTGGAGAATGAACTAGAACTGGGGTTTGGGCTTTTCTCTGAAGGAGACAGTAACGCATGTTGGTCATAGCACAGCCTTCACAGAGATCTTCTGGAAGGCTCAGGAGCAGCCTAAGTTTGTTGGGTGGGTGGCCCCGCGGAATGGCTCTCTGAAGGCCCTGCGGAGGGAGGGGGTGATGGTGTGTTGGGATCCTGGAGCTGAGTGCTTGAGGATCACTTCAGAACACTTCAGAACTCCTGTCTTGGTTCGACTGTTGTCTTCCTTTCTCATTTTATGAGCGTTACTACAACATAACTGCTCAGAACCCAGGAGGCCGGGCAGCTGGGAGACCTGGCTTCCATGTTGGCACACCGATGCTTTGAGAACTCAGCTACTGCCTGGGTATGCAGTCTGCGAATCCTCAGACCGTGCTCAGAAGGGAGGGAAAGAGCTCTGTACGTAATAATGCCTCCTGGTCCTTCTCAGCCCCTGACCCAGTTGGCTGGCTTGCTCATCACTGTGTCCTCTGTGCTACCAGTGCCACTGCGTTCAGGATAGGGAGCCTCAGAGGACCGGAGTTGGCCTGCTTGGCTTGGCATAGATTTCTTTCTGGAATTGGTAATGATGGACAGGAACTCCTGTCTTCTATCGTGGCAGTCCCAGTTGAGAAGGACCACAAGGAGTTTCCCATCATCCATCCTTATTCTAAAAACATACCGTTAGCTGTACGTGGTGGCGCAGGTTTGTAATCCCAGGACCTAGGAGGCTGAGACTGCAAGGTTGCAGGTTGGAGGCCCTAAGCAAATGAGTAAGACCTTGTTTCAAAATAATAAAAGTAGGGCTAGGGGTGTAGCTCAGAGGTAGAATGTGGCTGGGTTCAACCCCCAGTACCACAAACAAACAAAACAAAATAAACATGATTAGCTCTAGTGACTCATACATTGTCTTGTAACAGTCACGGCATAGCCTGAATATTGTAAAGGATTAAAAAAAAAACCACACAACTAATGTGGCTTAAAAGAACATCAACAGTAGACATCTTGGTTACTATAACTCTTGTGACTGATACATTGTCTTCTAACATTTACAGCTTGCTTAGGCTGAATAACTTAAAGGATTCAAAAACAACAACAATGTGGGTTAAAAGAACAACAGTAGGCCTCTTGGTAACTACTCTAGCGACTGCTACATTGTCTTGTAACACTGACAGCTTAGCCTGAATAAATCAAAGGATTAAAACAACAACAACAATTTAAGTGGGTTAAAAGAACAACAGTAAACCTCTCTGTAACTATTGAGCAGGCGTGGTGGCGCGGTTTATAATCCCAGCATTCAGGAGACTGAAACGGGAGGATCGCGGTTCGCGGCCAGCCTCAGCTACTTAGTGAGGCCCTCTGCAACTCGGTGAGACCCTGTTTCAAGAATAAAAAATAGGTCTGGGGGTGTAGCTTGGAGGTAGGATGCCCCTGGGTTCCATCTCCAGTTCTGCAATAAATAAATAATAAATAAATTAATAAATAAATAAGGGCTAGGGGTATAGCTTGGAGGTAGAATAATGCCTCATTATCATAATTATTATTATTTGTGGTACTGGGGATTGAACCCAGGAACATGTTACCTCCAAGCTCCACCCCCAGCCCTTTTTAGTTTTTATTTTTATTATGTTTTTTACTGGTGCTTTGTATCATACATCTTAATGGGGTGCAAGATGGTAGAGGCGTGCATGCACTTCCCCGATTCCCTTCCCCAGTTCCCACCCCCAGGCCGCCTTATGTTTGGCTTAGAGATTTATTTTGATATGTCTGTGACTATACATTGAAGCAGGGTCTTGCTGAGTTGCTGGGAGACTCACTACTTGCTGAGGCTGGCCTCGAACCTGCAGTCCTAAAGGAGCGATTTAGACAAAGTGAAGTGAATAGGTCCTGGGTCATTGACATTTATTCAACCTTGCCTTTAACCCTTGCTTTGCTTTCTGAACCATGTAAAAAGATGGTAATTTAGGTACATCTCATGAAAATATCTTGATAAAATTTCTGATTCCTCTATTTGTATAGGAAAAGCCATTATCACGTTGAATTCCAGTAAGTTTGCATTTTGGATGGTCAGAACCTTCAGTTTTATTCAATCTGTGTTTTTAGTCACTGTAAGTTTTTTAATTTTTATTTTTACTGATAGTTCCATGGGAAAAAAAAATGCGGAGTGGGTGAAGCAGTTGGCCTAATTGTTTAAACTGAGATTACTTAGGTAGGACAGGCTCTCTGACACGTTTACATTGCGTGGAGCAGACTGTTTATAGTAGACATCATTTAAACGCACATTACCGATAGCTCAGGTTTTACACTCGCCGACCCCATATGCTGAGGCTTTCCAGAATCTTTTAATGGCAGCAGCTAGTGGCTCTTCCTTGAATAAACGGCAGGACTGTGCACTTAGCTGCAAAGAGCTCACCTTGGAAGGTGGCACACTTATTTGCTCATTCAAAAAAAAAAACCTTAGGTGTTTACAAAGTGCTCTGTACCATGCTAGGCGTGGGAGATGTTGTGTTGAATGAATCAAGAATGAAGTGTGGTCTTTGCCTTCGGAGAGCTTGCGTTCTAGTTCGGTAGGACAGACACTAATAATTAAATAGGAAGTAAGATCCTATGGCGGGTCATGGGCACTGGGATGAGCATAGAATAAGGGTTATGGGGCTGTGGTGGGGCCAGCCTGCTCAAAATAAGGTAGCGACAGAAATCTTTGGGAGGAGATGACATACTGGTGGATGCTTGCATATCTGTAAGGAGCGAGCCGTGTGGTCCGATGGGGACATGGTGTCTCTCTGAGGCCTCAGGGACACCCACATTGTTGGAGAAGAGTAAAAAGGCCAGACAGTGGAGAGCCCATTGGCGGGTTCTAAGCCATTCGTGCTGCCTAGAATAGTGTAGACAGTGTATAGTAACCACTAAAAAAACAGTGCCGCAGCCACCAACCCTCCAGGTGAAAAGACCCACCTGTCCATCCTTCTTTCCTTCCTTCCTTCCTCCTTCCTTCCTTCCTTCCTTCCTTCTTCCTTCTCTCCCTCCCTTTCTCCTTCCTCCCTTTCTCCTTCCTTCCTTCCTTCCTTCCTTCCTTCCTTCCTTCCTTCCTTCCTTCTTTCCTTCCACTAGCGATTGCATCCAGGGGCTTTCTACCTCTGAGCTATATCACCATTCCTATTTTATTTTGAAACAGGGCCTCACTGGAAGGTTGAAAATAGGGAGTTTAGGGGGGAGGTAAAAACACCAACCGGGTTATCAGAGACCGTTGCTTTATTTGGACCCAACCCGGCACCCTGGCCCCTGGGGGAAGGGACCGACGGGCCACCGGTCTGGAGAGTTGCACATAGTCCTGGTCAGCCGGCTGAGTCACGTGGCGGCACGGAAGCCCTGATGTTTTATAGGCACGCCAATTCTCTCGGGACTTCTGGAGTCTTGCGATCTCGTGTATGTCTTGTGGCACCTGGAGTCTCGTGATGTCTCTGCTTCTGGCTTCTGGGGTTCCGCCTACTGTTCCTGCTGCGAGATCATGTGGGGGAGGGGAGGGACCCGACTTATCACTCACTAAGTAGCCGAGGCTGTCCACGAACTGCCATCCTCCTGCCTCAGCCTCCCAAATGCTGGGATTACAAGTGTGCACCACCACTCCTGACTCGATGTTGGGCTAGTTTCTTATCTTCCCAATTTCACCCCCAGCCCACTTAATGCCTCCCTGGGTCTCTATCCCTGAAAGAGCTTGGCTAGTATACAACAAGGCCGTGAAGATTAATTAATATTTGTGAAGTATTCTGAAGATGAAAAGCCTCCTGAACACTTAAATTGTGTCTCCTGGTGCCAACAATTAACAGCCTTTCTCTGCTGCTTGGGGCCAGAAACAACTCTCTGCATACGCAAGAGTTTGTACCCAAAGTGTGCTGGCTTCTTGACGTTCCCTAGAGGAACTTCTGAATGGCTACTCATATTCATATTCTCTCTCTCTCTCTCTCTCTCTCTCTCTCTCTCTCTCTCTCTCTTCAGTACTGGGGCTGGAGCCCAGGGTCATTCTACCTCTGAGCTACACCCCGAGCCCTCTTTTTTATTCTTTATTTTGAAACAGGGTCTCAGTAAGTTGCAAAGGGCCTCACTAAGTAGCTGAGGCTGTCCAGGACTGTGATCCTTCTGTCTCAGCCTCTCAAATGCTGGGATGACAAGCGTGCGCCACCACGCCCGGCTGGATATAACTTTTAAATGCTGTCCTCAGCTCCTGAGTCTTGATAGCTGCTTTTCAGATGGACAGTTAATGAATCTGACTCTCTGCCTGAGGAAGACTGCCTTCCATTGGTGTTCTTTTCCCAGAATGCATTGACCTTTATTGCAGCTTCCCTCGGGAACAAGCCTCGGCTCCTTGAACCTCAGCTCTGAGTAAACAGAGCTTAAATCTAAGGAATGGGAAGGTCACCTGCACCAGCAGAGAGGTCAGGTGAGGTCAGAGTTCAGAGCCAGGTCAAAGTGGGGAGGGGCGGGAAGTAGCCAGCACTACTGTGGCCTGGGATAAATAGACAGACAGATAGACAGACAGACACACACTCAAACACACTGCAGGGGTAGAGGTGTTCCCCAAGTTTCTAACCCCCGAGTATAATACAGGTGGCTCCCTGTCTTTCCTCTGTAATCCTACCTGTCTAATAACCTGTGTGGCGCTGGCCGATCACCCACACCCCGGGCCTTGGCCTTTCCTGGACAGTGTTTTGGCACCAGGGGCAGTGGAATTCCACACCCAGCTGGACTTTATCTTTTTATGAGTCATCTTTTTACTTCCAACCTAGAGTGTTGGAAGGGTTCATCAGAAATAAATCTAATGGTCATCAGTTTATTTCTCCGTATCATTACTGCTACAAGAAGAGCCTCAGGTACTTAGTAAAGCCCTTTGCAACTCAGTGAGACCCTATTTCAAAATAAAGAATAAAAAATTGGGCTGGGAGTGTAGCTAGGAGGCAGGATGCCCCTGGGTTCCATCCCCAGTACCACACACACACACACACACAAAACAAAGAGATTTAAAAAAGAAAGAAAGAAAGAAAGAAAGAAAGAAAGAAAGAAAGAAAAAGAAAGGAAGAGGCCAGGCTTAGGGGCACACCCTTATAATCTTAGCACTTGGGAGGCTCACAGGTTCATGGCCAGCCTCAGCTACTTAGTGAAATGCTGTTTCCAAATAAAAAATAAAGCCTGGCGTGGAGGCACACGCTTGTAATCCCAGTACTTGGGAGGTTGAGACAGTAGGATCATGGTTTGTGGGCAGCCTCAGCTACTTAGTGAGGCCCTTTGCAACTCAGCAAGACCCTGTTTTAAAATAAAGAGTTAAAGATTGGGTGGGGGGTGTTGCTCAGAGGTACAGAATGCCCTTGGGTTTCATCCTAGCACCACAAGAAAGAAGAAAGCAAGAAGAAAAGAAAGGAAGGAAGGAAGGAAAGAAAAGAAGGAAGGAAGGGTGAGTACTGGTGGTTTAGCTCAGAGATAAAATGCTCCTGAGTTAAATAAAAAAAAAAATTCTTCTTCTCTTGGAGCTCAGAATTTTGTAGGAGGAGAAACATGTCAAGAAGGGATAGAAGTAGAGTCTGGGAGGTGCTAGAATCCAAAGTGAAACTAAGCTTAGAGCCAGGAAAGGAGGATAGTCATCAACCATGTAAAGGTGCTTGTTGGCCGGGCGCGGTGGGCACACTTGTCATCCCTGCGCTTGGGAGGCGGAGACAGGAGGATCGCGCAGGTTCGAAGCCAGCTGCGCTGGCTGGCTTAAGGGACCCTGTTTCCAAATTAGAAAAGTATAAAAATAGGTCTGGAAGTGTAGCCGGGAGATAGAAGGGCTTCCAGGAACCCCAGTACCACCAAAAAAAAAAGTTACTTGTCTTGGAGGTCTCCACTGAGGAGGTGGTACTTGACCTAGATTTTTTTTTTTTTTTCTATGCGGTGCTGGGGATTGAACCCAGGGGCATTCTGCCTCCATGCTACAACCCCAGCCCCATTTTTCTTTTTTATTTGGAAACAGGGTCTTGCTGATTTGCTGAGGCTGGCTGCAAACCTGCAATCCTCCTGTCGCAGCTTCCCAAGTAGTGGGATTGCAGGCGCACGCCACCGGGCCTGGCTCGAGCTAGATCTCGAAGGGGGTGAAGGCAGAGTCACAGCCGATTTAGTGGTAGGTCTAATTGGCACTTATTTATGATTCATTAAAGCCAATTAGATGGAGAAGTGCAGAGTGCATTTAAGATGGGGGATATGTTACATAATAGAATTCTGACATTGTTAAACCTCCCTCCCAAGCTACGCATGGTGGCGCACGCTTGTCATCCCAGCATTCGGGAGGCTGAGACAAGAGGATCTGGGTTCGCGGTCAGCCTCAGCTACTACTTAGCGAGGCCCTTTGCAACTCAGTGAGACCCTGTTTCAAAATAATGAATATAAAATAGGGCTGGGGGTGGAGCTCAGAGGTAAAATGTCCCTGGGCTCCATCACCAGTACTGCAAAAAATAAAATAAAATAAAAAATAAACCTCCGTCCCCCTAATAAGTCGGATGCATTGAGGCGAGGGAGCCGCCCATTGGTCTTAGCAGTGGCCACCGCTCACCCTAAAGGCTCTGGGGTGGATGGTAGAGACCTCAAATCTAGGACCCAGAGGAGCAGGGCGATAAAGAAGACTTGTACAATGAAGCTGTTTGTTACTAGTGATGTTGTTTTAGGGAACTACAACACACACACACACACACACACTTTGCTCCAACATAATGAAAACCAGCCATGTCTCTGTCTCCACTTGAAGTCCATTCTGCTGAGGTCTTGCTGTCTCTCTTAATTTCTCCTGTTCTCCCTACACTCCCAAGCACACCGCCTGCAGGGAGCTCTGCCGAGCACCCACACTCTGCATGGGCTATAATAGGGAGTGTCAAACCACAGCCCTTGGTGCAGGGGAGCTTTGGGTCTTGGTGATCGTGTCTGCCGGCTTCTTCCAGGGGCCGGAGGATCTGAAACTTAGCTCTCTGGTGCCGTAGTTTTTAATGAGTTCCTTGCAATCTTACGTTGTGATGAAGCTCAGAGCGACTGAGATACACTTGCGCACAGCATTTGGTGAGGCTCCCGCTCTGCATGTATGGTGTTGAGGTTGGCATTGGTAATCTTGGGCACGTCCATCACGCCCATTCAGGGGTTTCCTTTACAGAATACCTCTTCCCACACCTGCCCCCCATCATTCTCCTGGGGTTTCTCCTCCTTTGTCTAAAGACCCTTTTTTGAGCTGGGCGTGGTGGCGCACGCTTGTCATCCCCGTGCTTTTGGGAGGCTGAGACAGGAGGATCTCACGGGTTCGAAGCCAGCCTCAGCTACTTAGTGAGGCTCTCGGCAACTTAGTGAGACCCTGTTTCCAAATAAAATATGTAAAAATATATAAAAATATATAAAATATCTAAAAACATATAAAATATATATAGTAGGTTTAGGAGTGTAGCCTGGAGGTAGAAAAGCCTCTGAGTTTCTCTCCCAGTACCACAATCAATTAGTCAATCAATCAATCAATACCCTTCTGTGTCCCAGTTTCTTCCGAGCTTCGGTGGATGAGAATACATTTTTTTTTCTGTGACTGACTCATCTCACTTAAGAATAATATTCTCTAGGTCCATATGCCTACAAATGACACAGTTTTGTTCTTTATGCCTGAGTGGAATTCCACTGTATGTATATCTGATAATATTGTAATATTCTAAGCCATTAAGACGTGACAGTTACTTCTTCCGGGCATGGTGGTGCACGCTTGTCATCCCAGCATTCGGGAGGCCGAGACAAGAGGATCATGGTTTGCGAGTAGCTTCAGCTACTTGGCGAGGTCCTCTTCAACTCAGTGAGACCCTGTTTCAAAGTAAAGAATAAACTATAGGGCTGGTAATATAGCTCAGAGGTAGAATGCTCCTGGGTTCCATCCCTGGTGCCTCAAAAAAAAAAAAAAAGGTGTAACAATTCATCTGTTAATGGACACTGGCTGGTTCCATAATTTGGCTGTTATGAATCGTGCCTCTAAGTAATGGATGTGCAGACATCACTAAAGTAGCCTGGGTTCAGTCCTTAGAAAATGCTTTACTTTAGCCAGACATGGTGTTGCACATTTGTGATTCTAGTATTGGGGAGGCTGAGATAGGAGGATCATAGGTTTGAGACCAGCCTTAGCAATGTAGCAAGACTCAGCAACCTAGTGAGACCCTATTTTAAAACAAATATAGAAAGGGCTGGGGTGTATCTTGGAGATAAAATGCTCCTGAGTTCAATCCCCAGTACCACAAAAAGGAGCAAAGAACACTTTACTTTCTTTTTGTATACTAAGAGGAATGTTGTATCTACATATACAGTCATCATATCTAATCATGGTATACTAAGAGGAATCCTTGTATCTATGTATACAATCATCATATCTAATCATGGTATACTAAGAGGAATGTAGTATCTATGTATACAATCATCATATCTAATCATGGTATACTAAGAGGAATGTTGTATCTATGTATACAGTCATCATATCTAATCATGGTATACTAAGAGGAATGTAGTATCTATGTATACAATCATCATATCTAATCATGGTATACTAAGAGGAATGTTGTATCTATGTATACAGTCATCATATCTAATCATGGTATACTAAGAGGAATGTTGTATCTATGTATACAATCATCATATCTAATCATGGTATACTAAGAGGAATGTTGTATCTATGTATACAGTCATCATATCTAATCATAGTATACTAAGAGGAATGTAGTATCTATGTATACAATCATCATATCTAATCATGGTATACTAAGAGGAATGTTGTATCTATGTATACAATCATCATATCTAATCATAGTATACTAAGAGGAATGTTGTATCTATGTATACAATCATCATATCTAATAATAGTATACTAAGAGGAATGTTGTATCTATGTATACAATCATCATATCTAATCGTGGTATACTAAGAGGAATGTTGTATCTACATATACAGTCATCATATCTAATCATGGTATACTAAGAGGAATGTTGTATCTAGTATACAATCATCATATCTAATCGTGGTATACAAAGAGGAATGTTGTATCTATGTATACAATCATCATATCTAATCATGGTATACTAAGAGGAATGTTGTATCTATGTATACAATCATCATATCTAATCATGGTATACTAAGAGGAATGTTGTATCTATGTATACAGTCATCATATCTAATCATGGTATACTAAGAGGAATGTTGTATCTATGTATACAATCATCATATCTAATCATGGTATACTAAGAGGAATGTTGTATCTAGTATACAGTCATCATATCTAATCATGGTATACTAAGAGGAATGTTGTATCTATGTATACAGTCATCATATCTAATCATAGTATACTAAGAGGAATGTAGTATCTATGTATACAATCATCATATCTAATCATGGTATACTAAGAGGAATGTTGTATCTATGTATACAATCATCATATCTAATCATGGTATACTAAGAGGAATGTTGTATCTATGTATACAATCATCATATCTAATCATGGTATACTAAGAGGAATGTTGTATCTATGTATACAGTCATCATATCTAATCATGGTATACTAAGAGGAATGTTGTATCTATGTATACAATCATCATATCTAATCATGGTATACTAAGAGGAATGTTGTATCTATGTATACAGTCATCATATCTAATCATGGTATACTAAGAGGAATGTTGTATCTATGTATACAGTCATCATATCTAATCATGGTATACTAAGAGGAATGTTGTATCTATGTATACAATCATCATATCTAATCATGGTATACTAAGAGGAATGTTGTATCTATGTATACAGTCATCATATCTAATCATGGTATACTAAGAGGAATGTAGTATCTATGTATACAATCATCATATCTAATCATGGTATACTAAGAGGAATGTAGTATCTATGTATACAATCATCATATCTAATCATGGTATACTAAGAGGAATCCTGGTATCTATGTATACAATCATCATATCTAATCATGGTATACTAAGAGGAATGTAGTATCTATGTATACAATCATCATATCTAATCATGGTATACTAAGAGGAATAGTTGTATCTATGTATACAGTCATCATATCTAATCATGGTATACTAAGAGGAATGTTGTATCTATGTATACAATCATCATATCTAATCATGGTATACTAAGAGGAATGTTGTATCTAGTATACAATCATCATATCTAATCATGGTATACTAAGAGGAATAGTTGTATCTATGATCCTCAAACCAGGAAGCCATAAGTCTGCAGTTTGCAGCCCTAGGAGCACAGCTGTTCTACAGATGTCTTTAAAAGGGTGCGTGGATATTCTGATATTTGAGAATAGGTCTTTGAGCTTGTTATGGGCGTTGCAGAGTTTTGGAAATCAGGTTTTAAACTTTGTTCTCTTTAAGCTTTGGAATAGCTGTGGTTTCTGCAAACTAGCTGTTGCGTGGTCATGCATATGGAATTAGGTGTTTAATAGCTAGTGAGGATCTGCAGGCTTCAGGATGGACTCAATTTCAAGGAAGACTTCCTGTGGGAATTTAATGTTTAACTGTCCGCTGACCAGAAAAGAGTATTTACTGCTGCTCTTGTGTTAATGAGTTTCAAGTATAATAACCAAGGGTTACAGGGCTATTCTTTTCCTCTCTGCTCCTAACTCTGCACTTGAAGCAATACCTACTTCACACATTCAGTGATATTAGTAATATTTCAATGTGTAGCACAATTAGACTAGCTAAAAGAAAATGACAACCGGTCATGGTGTTGAACCTTGTATTCCTACTACTTGAGAGGCAGAAACAGGAGGATCACATGTTCAAGGCCAGCCTCAGCCACTTAGTGAGATCCTGATTCAGAGATACAATGTCCCTGGGTTCAATCCCCAGTACCACACATTACACTCCCCAAAAAGGAAGGTTTCAAACTTTATCAAAAGTAAATACAGCCGTTACTTAGACTGCTTTCCAACTTCTTGAGCTTATGATATTGAGCCTCGTGATACTGTGAAATTAAAAATATAGACCATTAAAGTTAGTACAGTGGTGCACGGAAGATTGCAAGATTAAGGCCATCCTGGGCAACTTAGGGAGACTCTGTCTCAAACCAAAAAATAAAAAGGGCTAGGGATATAGCTCATTGGTAGAGTGCCCTAGGTTCAATACTCAGTACTGGAATATGGCTGGATAGATGGATGGGTGGATGGATGGATGGATGTTTGGATGGATGGATGGATGGTTGGGTAGATGGATGGTTGGATGGTTGGATGGATGGATGGATGGATGGATGGATGGATCGATGGTTGGATGGATGGATGGACGGACGGACGGACGGACGGTTGGATGGATGGATGGATGGTTGGTTGGATGGATGGATGAATAATAGTTGGAGTTTTTACTCTGAATGCTTGATTTTACTTAACACGTCTCCTTTTCTTTGGATTAGATATAGATGTATACATAGAGGCTATTGAAATATTAATTTCACTACATTGAGAACTTTTATACTTTTCATAAAATAGTTTTCTTCTAAATCTCTTATTAATGGAGAACAATTATGAAAGCCATGCTAATATGAGCTCTTTAAATTTATTCTCTTAGTAACAGTTTTTGATGTCCAGTTTGACTGACAGTGTAAATGAACCCGTAATCAGTTATTGAAGATGAATGATATGTTTATGATGAAGGAATAAAAAAGACGGTCCCTTAAAAGAAAAAGATTTTTGATTCCTTCTCTTTCTTCTTTGTTGTTTTTTTTTTTGTTGTTTGTTTGTTTCTTTTTATTTGTAGCACTGAGGATTGAACTCAGGGGCATTTTACCTCTGAGTTACACCCCCAGCCTGATTTTGTTTTTTAGGAAGAAACGAGGTCTCGCTAAGTTGCTGGGAGCCTTGCTAAGTTGTCGAGACTGGCTTTGAGCCTGTGATCCTCCCGCTCAGCCTCCCAGGTACTGAGATTACAGGTGTGCACCACCACATGCTGTTGCTTCTTGACTTCTTAGAACTACCTGTACAAATTAGGAACAGGAGAATCTGAATATCTAAAATCCTGTTTAATTCATTCATATTCTCTCTGTCTGTCTCTCTCCCTCTTTCTGTCTCTGTCTCTGTCTCTCTCTCCCTCTTTCTCTGTCTGTTTGTCTGTCTCTCTCCCTCTGTCTCTCCCCCCTCCCTTTCTCTCATTTTCTTTCATCTTATGCTGGGAATTAAACCCATGACCTTGTATATGCTGGGCAGGTGCTCTGCCTTTGACCTTCACGGTGCTTTCTGTATTATATTACTTGTTACCATAGCTGGGGCAGACCAGCCAGATCCAGCATCATCGCACACCTTTTGGAAACTGCCAAAGGTTTTGCCCAACATTGGCCTTTTTGGACAGATTTGGAGCTGTCTTCGCTTCGCAATGGCCCTGGTTACGGCTAGGCAGAAAATCGGTCAAATCTAATCAGGGTTTGTGTGTGTGACGTGTGTCCTTACTCCAGAGTAATTATAAAGCCTCAGGGGGACGCACAGTAAGCGCTGCTCATGCATCTGGGGCCACAGGGCTTTGCTGAGCTGGCAGGAGCCTGTCCACGTGCCCGGGGGCTGGCTGGCCCTTGGCCCTGCGAGGTCACTGGGTGACTTGGCTCTCCTCCATGTCTCTGTCCTTCTCCCGCGGCCCCGGCAACGTGTGTGCTTCTAGAAAGCAGGCTCTGCCTGCGTCTGCTCGCCAGGCGGGGTGCTTGGGGCTGAGTCCAAAGTCAAGGGGCAGAGCCGGCCACCCCACCCCGGGAGCTTGGCGCTGCTGTGTCCCATGGCACAGGGCGCAGGTCCTGAGAGCAGGGAGGCCAGTCAAGGGTCGCAGTGCTACAGCTCGCCTCAGAAGGCTGGGAGTTGACTGAGACACGGCACTCCACCCGCTGCCACCCGCGAGGCTCCTCCTCTCGGCTTTCCTTACGAATGACTTGGTGCCAAAGAACAGAGGGTCCAGTGAGCTCTAGGAGGGCCGCACGTGCAAGAGGCCAGCGCACGGGCACAGACGGGGAGGAAGCCAAGCCAGGCGTGGTGGCGCACGCCCGGAATCCCAGCGCTTGGAGGCGGTGACAGGAGGATCCCAGGTTAGAGGCAGCCTCAGCAATTGAGTGAGGCCCTCAACAACTTAGCAAGAGCCTCTTTTAAAACAAAAAATAAAAAGGGCTGGGGGTGTAGTTCAGGAGTAGAAT
This sequence comes from Muscardinus avellanarius, assembly GCF_963383645.1. NCBI lineage: Eukaryota > Metazoa > Chordata > Mammalia > Rodentia > Gliridae > Muscardinus > Muscardinus avellanarius. The sequence continues at coordinate 2,630,950 of NC_137808.1, forward strand.
TCCCTGGGTTCAGTCCTCAGCATCCCCCTACCCCTGCTACCCACACAAACGAAAACCAAATAAACCCAACCAAGATGAGGTAGATCTAAACAAAACTGGGATGGCTGGATGTTAGACTTTAGAGCTACAGGTATAACTTCTCTAATCTTTCCTCTTTTCTGTCTTGTTCCTCTCTCTCTCTCTCTCTCCCTCTCCCTCTCCCTCTCCCTCTCCCTCTCCTCTCTCTCTCTCTCCTCTTCTCTTCTCTTCTCTTCTCTTCTCTTCTCTTCTCTTCTCTCTCTCCCTCTCTCTCTCCCTCCCCCCCACCCCAGGAGATTGAACTCAAGGACATTCTACCTCCGAGCTACACCCCCAGCCCTTCTTTCTTTTTAACTTTTAAACTAGGTCTCACTGAATTGCTGAGGCTGGCCTCCCGTCTCGGCCTCCCTGGTCCTGAAATTACAGTCATGCATCACCAGGCCCAGCTTTTACTCTTCTTTCTTGTCTCTCTTGATACACATTGGCCGCCTCATTTGCTCCGTGGCTCACAACCCCACTATATATTATTTTCACTGTTGGGGGTTAATTCATAGCCCCAGATCCCAGCTTGCGGATCTGTTTTCCTGTGTGTGTGTGTGTGTGTGTGTGTGTGTGTGTGTGTGTGTTGAACTCAGGGGCATTCTATCTCCGAGCTACACCTCCAACCCTTTTTCTGTTTTTGTTTTGAAACTGAGTCTTGCTGGGTTGCTGGGTTCCTCCTGCCTCAGCCACCCAAGTACTGGGATAACAGGTGCGAGCCACTCCTCCAGCCCTAGATACTGTCTTGATACTGATAACTCATGAGCTTCTGTCTCCAGCCTAGACTTGTCCCTTAAACTCCAAAATCCCATATGCCACACCCTACTTCACATCTGCCCTTGGGTGTATCTTGTAGGCATCTCAAACTTACACACCAACTACTTGATTTTCTCCTTATAAACTGGCATCTCCCAGTCTCCTCTCAGTCAATAGCAATTCTAGTTGTCTAAGCCTTGGAATCTTTAAAAAATACTTGGCTAAATATTTTCAAATGGCATGCACATACTATTGTTCTACTACATTGCATTATAAAAGAAAGCAAAATGGAAAACATAGTCTGATACAGATGACATAAAATAGCTATTCAAAGTCTTGCTATTTACTGGCTGAGAATCAGAACACATGGGTGCTGCTCTCTTGGGGAAATATAAATTATAACTATAAATAAACATGGAAGCCTTCAAAATATAAAGTATTGCTATTAAGGATGTTTTGTGTTTTCATTTATACTAATACCTTAAATCCCAACAGATACTTGGGTACCTAACTTTTTTTTTTTTTTTTTGGTGGTAATGGGGTTCCTGGAAACCCTTCTACCTCCAGGCTACACTCCCAGACCTATTTTATATTTTATTTGGAAACAGGGTCTCTTAAGCCAGCAAGGCTGGCTTCAAACCTGTGTGATCCTCCTGTCTCCGCCTCCCAAGTGCGGGGATTACAAGCGTGCGCCACCATGCCCGGCTTAACATTTCTCTTAAAAAAAAATATTTTAAAGGAGCTGAGTGTAGTGGCGCACGCTTGTAATCCCAGTACTTGGGGAGGCCAAAACAAGGATCTCAGATCCGTGGCCAGCTTTGGCTAGTTAGTGAGGCCCTCTGCCACTTAGGGAGACCCTGTTTTAAAATAAAGAATAAAAAAATAGGGCTGGGGGTGTAGCTTGGAGGTAGAATGCCCCTGAGTTCAATCCCGAGTTACACACACACACACACACACACACACACACACACACATTTTAAAGGCATACAATTTTCCAGTGTAAGCATATTTTTGGGGGGGCGGAGGGTGCTGACGATTGGACCCAGGTCCTCATACGTGGTAGGCAAGCACTCTGCCGGAGAGCCTCATCCCCAACCCCGGCTTAAGCATTTTTCTTTAGACAGTTGGGCAGTGTTAGGAATACTCATATTGTCATAAAATGGATTCCCAGAACCTTTTCAGCTTGCAAATCTGAAACTCTATATCCAATGAACAATTTACTCCACCCCCCTTTTTTTCTTTTTCTTCCTACCCCTGGCAACTCCAACTTTGCTTTCTGTTTCTCAGAATTCATCTACTTTAGAAACCCCACATAGGTGAGGTCATAGGGTGGGTGTGTGTGTGTGTGTGTGTGTGTGTGTGTGTGTGTGTGTGTTTTGCGGGTTTGAGGATGAAACCCAGGGCCATTCGACCTCTGAGCCACACCCCCTGCCCTATCTTTGTATTCTTTATTTTGAAACCGGGTCTCACTGAGTTGCGGAGGGCCTCACTAAGTAGCTGAGTCTGTCCTCGAACTGCGATCCTCCCGTCTCAGCCTCCCGAATGCTGGGAGTACAAGCGTGCGCCACACCATTCCCGGCTGGTATTTGTGTTTTTACAATTGGGTTCTTTCCCTGATGTATCTCGCACAGTTTATCTGTGTTGTCCCATGTGACTGGGTTTCCTTCCTTCATGTTCTACGACATTTCATAGTGTGCACACGTCAGACGTCACATTTTATTTATGCATCTGCCGGTGGCACACGGTTGCTTCCCCTCTTGGGCCAGCGTGAGCAGCGCTGCTGTCACTGGGAGCAAATGTACCTTTTTGAGACCCTGCTTTTAATTTGTTTTGGATTTATATCCAGAGTTGGGGTTACTGAATCATAGGGGGTAGCTCTGTTTTAATTTTATTTTTGCAGGTTTGGGGATAGAACCCAGGGGCTTTGACCTCTGAGCAACTCCCCCTGCCCTATATTTTATTCTTTATTTTGAAACAGGGTCTCACTAAGTTGCAGAGGGCCCAAGTAGCTGAGGTTGTCTGCAAACCACGATCCTCCGACCTCAGCCTCCTGAATGCTGGGATTACAAGCGTGCGCCACTACACCTGGCTTTTATTTTAAAACAGGGTCTCACTGAGTTGCAGAGGGCCTCGCTAAGCAGCTGAGGCTGTCTGCGAACCGCGATCCTCCTGTCTTGTCTTCTTTATTTTGAAACAGGGTCTCACTGAGTTGCAGAGGGCCTCGCTAGGTAGCTGAGGCTGGCCAAGAACCGTGATTCTCCAATCTCAGCCTCCCGAATGTTGGGATGACAAGCGTGCGCCACCACGCCCAGCTGTTGGTTTGTTTTCATGCAACTTTCAGGCTGTTTTTCAGAGTAGCTGTGCTACTTTATAATCTCACCAACAGGGCACACGGATTGCCGTGTCTCCATATCCAGCCTGGCCGTTGGGTGTTTTGTGGTGTCTTGCTTTCATATCCTGATCTAGTCCCTCGGAAAATCTTCTTGATTATTATATTCAAAGTATATCCCACATCAGAGTACTTCCTGTCCGATGTGGCTGCTCTCCTCTGGACTGGGCCACTAGCGCTTTAGTTGGTCTCCCTTCTGTACCCTTGCCCCCTGCAGTCTCCTCCACAGAGCAAGCAGAATGATCTTTTAGAAACGTAAGCTGATTTTTGTCAGTTCCTTAAATAAAACCTTCCAAAGGATCCCCAGCACACCCACGATCGAATCGAGAGTGGCCCCCTTGGTTTATAATGTCCCATTTTTTCTCATCCCTTTGCCCATTTCGCTCTGGATGCCTCGGTCCCTACTGTGCCTTAAACACACGAAGGTCGTCTGTGCGTCTGGCTCACCCACATCCCAAGTGTTATTCACAGACACTCGCCTGATTCACACCGTCCCTAAAGTGAGGTGCTACTCGGTTGTAACCTCTTCAGAGATACCTTCAGGAATTCCCTGCTGTAAAAAAAACATGGAGATCCGGGCGTGGTGGCGCACGCTTGTCATCCCCGCGCTTGGGAGGCGGAGACAGGAGGATCGCGCAAGTTCGAAGCCAGCCGCGCGCGCTGGCTTAGGAGACCCTGTTTCCAAATATAAAAAAAATGTAAAAATAGGTCTGGGAGTGTAGCCCGAGGTAGAAGGGCTTCCAGGAACCCCAGTACCACACACACACACACAAACCACGGAGAGAACTCTGTTCCCTTCCCTTACTTTCTTTGTCTTTGCGCACACACCCCTCACTGGGCTCAGTGTTGTATTTATTTGTGACTTTCTTACTGGCAGTCTTCCCCAAGAGAATGGAAACCCCATGAACACCAGGATTCCTTCTCAGAATGTGAAAGACTGGTGCTTAAAAGATAGTAAGTAAATAAGTAAAAAAGAATCCTATGTATCCTTGTATCCAAACAGCTTGGGTTCAGTGGTGTAGATACCTTGTATATACATGGTATTCCAGATGGGATTTCCCAGGAAAAATGCCCATGATCAATCTTTCCCTAATGGTTGATTTCTCCAGCTCAGGCTCATTTGGTGGCTATTTCTTGAGACCTTTGATGGGGAGAGTAAAGCCCTCATCCCACCTCTTACTGAAAAGCACACTTCAGCTGGGCATGATGGCACATTCCTGTCATCCAGTTCTTCGGAGGCTGAGGCAGGAGGATCACAGGTTTGAGGACAGCCTCCACAGCATGGTGAGACTTTCCTCAACCTAGCAAGACCCTGTTTCCAAATAAAAATAAAATAGGGCTGAGTGGATAGCTCGGAGGTAAAATGCCTCTGGGTTCAATCCCCAGTACCGTCAAAAAACAAAGGAAAGAAAAAAAGAAAGAAAGAGAAAGACAGACAGACAGACAGACATTCTTCAGGGACTGATGGGACTTGTTTGGCTATGTCTGCTTGGCCCCAGCCTCCCCTTCCCACCCGAGTCTTGGCTGCTGGTTTTCTTGCACTCACATTTTGTATTGCTGTGGGAGGGCAAAGCTTTATTTGCACAGTGAGTACTAGAAATGGGCATTAGTAACACGTAGCCAGAAATTCCTCCTGCAGGGGAGAGGGTAGGCCGTCAAACCTGCGCGTTACACAATGGCATCTCCTCTCACTGTCCTCCTAAGAGACACGCAAATAGCAAACCAACAATGGGCTTTTCTTCCCGGTCCGCATGGGGGAGATTCCTGGAATCCTCTTACGTGCAACCTGAACTTTGGGGCCCCGGGATTAGGGCCGTGGATAATGGCTTTGTGTTTCCCTTGCTGGCCTGGTGGTGAAGTCACGCTGGTGGAGACATTGAGTTACTAGTGAGGATCCGCACACGCTCGCGAGCGCGGGCCTTCTTTCTGCCTTAAATGGTCTCCGTTGCTGTGGAGAGGCTCCGTGCTGCGCCAGTCACAGCGGCAATGTCATCAGACTGGAACATCATCCTGGCCTCTGTACACCTCCTCATGGCCTTGAGCAGTCTATTTCGGTCTCTAATCTGCTGGAAGTGATGATGTTTAAAATAGCAATGTAGGCTGCTAGGGTCTTTGGGTAGGAAGACAGCAGATCGAACAGTTGCAAGGGGCTCACAGACGACTGCGAGTGAAATGGGGGGCACTTCACAAGCACGTTGATGTTTAATCTTTTGGTCAGCGTGCTTCTTACATAAGCATGTCCACTTTGTGAAAATTAAATTTTTTTTTTTTTTTTTTTTTTTTTTTTTGTGCTGGGGATGGAACCCAGGGCTTAGTATACTAGACTGGTCTATACTCCCAGACATTTTTTTTTTTTAATATATACTTTATTTGGAAACAAGGTCTTCTCACTAAGAAGTTAGTGCTGAGAGCCTCGCTAAGTAGCTGAGGCTGGCTTCGAACCTGTGCGATCTTCCTGTTTCAGCCTCCCAAGCGCTGGGATTATAATCATGCGCCACCACACCCAGCTAAAATTCAGTTTTTTTACCTGAGATTTTTATACTTTTCTGTTACAGATGCATGATTGGAACAAAAAAATCCTGAAACCCTAATCTGTGTATTGTCTACTGATAAATTTCCTAAAAGTGACATATTTAATATTAAGAGTTGCAGTGGTCTTGTATGGAGGAGGGTGATGTTTGTGTTGTGTCTGTGTGTGTGTGTGTGTGTGTGTGTGTGTGTGTGTGTGAGTGTGTGAGTGTGTATACATGTCTATGTTGAGAACAATGGAGTGGTAATGGCTTAAACGTTGACCTCTTAAAAAATGTTGGCAACTGCCAGGCATGATGGTGTACACTTGTAATCCCAGAATTTGGGAGGCTGAGACAGGAGGATTGTGGTTCGAGGCCAGCCTGAGCTACTTAGTGAGACCCTTTGCAACTCAGTGAGATTCTGTTTCAAAATAAGGAATAAAATAAATAGGGCTGAGGGTGTAGCTTAGAGGTAGAATGCCCCTGGGTTCCATCCCCAGTACCACCAAAAAAAAAAAAAAAATTGTTCCCTTCTTCTGAGGATTCTCCATACTGTTTTCCAAAGTGCTTGCACTAATTTGCAATCCCACCAACAGTGTTTTAGAGTTCCCACTTCTCCACATCTTTGCCAGCATCTGTTATTGTTTGTGTTTTGAATGATTACCACTCTTTTTTTTGGCATTGGGGACGGAACCCAGGGGCATTCTACCTCCGAGCTACACCCCAGCCCTACTTTTTATTCTTTATTTAGAAACAGAGTCTCACTGAGTTGCAGAGGGCCTCCCTAAGTAGCTGAGGCTGGCCGTGAACTATGGTCCTCCTGTCTCATCCTCCTAAACGCTGGGACTATAAGCGTGCGCCATCACGCCCAGCGAGGATATCTTTAAAAAATACCTTCATAATAAGTTGAAAGTGTAGATTCCGCAGTTCCACCCCTAGATTTTTGCGGACATGGGTGAAACCCGGGGTTAGGCATCTTCACCCGCAGTTGATGTGGGCGGTTTGCAGATCAGAGTGGGAAGAAATAACTGGGAATTTTGGTCGGGAGAGACGGCAGCATTGATGGAAGTTTGGAAGGAGAAAACCGGAGCATCCTGTGAGGAGGCAGGCTGGTTTCTGAGGCAGAAAATGAAAATTTAACGAGAAGGAGCAGATGTGGCAGCAGCCTGGCGCTGGCGGGGCCGCTGGCTGGAGCAGGTACTAGCGGATGCGTTCACTACCCATGGGCCAATCCACCGTGTCGCCAGTGTTTTCATTAAGCTTATCATGATTAATAAAATAAAGCAGAAATTATTTTTTTATCAAGCTCATTATAAGATTCCATGAAGGTTTTGATTTCGGCGACTTCAGGATGACGTCATTGTTTAAGTGGAAATATCACGCTAAAGGAATTTTCATCTTTATCCTCCAAAACTGGATTAGACTTTATAGATTATGTTCCTGATCCACCCTGTCACTGAGAAAGAAAGACTGGATGCCCAGAGACAACGGAGTAACTTGACTTGGACAGTACTTACTAAGGGGTGGACAGAGATTGGGCTAAAATTAAGAGATTGATTTATCTTCCCTTTCTCCCTTTCTTTCTCATGGAAAATAATTATAGCATCACTTTGAAAAGATTCCTTGAGTTCACCAGCTGTCATGTTGGAAGAACGAAACAGATTGTAATTGCAAATACACAGATGTGATAATTGAAGTAAGGTGGTCGCTAGGGGTGTCTATTGGAGTCCTTAACTGTAGTACATTTAGATAAATACCATCTTCCTTTTCCACCTCTTCAATCCTAAATTAGTGCATATGCTGGCACAGAAAATCTTGAAGGGCATTAACTATTATTTTTTTATGCTGGGGGTTAAACTCAGGAGCATTCTATCTCTTAAGTACACTCCTAGCCCTATTTTATTTCATTTATTTATTTTGCATCACTGGGGATGGAACCCAAGGGCATCCTACCTCAAGGTACTCCCCCAGCCCTATTTTTTATTCTTTACTTTGAAATAGGGTTTCCCTAAGTTGCAGAGGGCCTCACTAAGTAGCTGAGGCTGGCCACAAACCTGCGATCCTCCTGTCTCAGCCTCCCAAATGCTGGAACTACAAGAAGACGTCACCACGCCCGGCTTTTTATTTTATTTTTATAATTTGGAAATAGAGTCTTGCCAAGTGCTGAGGCTGGCTCTAAACCTGTGCGGTCCTCCTGTCTCAGCCTCCCAAGCACTGGGATTACAGGTGTGTGCCACCATGCCAGGATATAACATTTTCACCTGCATGCTAATCTTGAAATAGTAGTCCTTCCAGCTTATACTTCGTTTACAGCGAATGAAGTGAGAAAAATTATGACTTTCGGATTACTATTAAAGCTGGAAACTACTGAGTTTTCTTAAAGGTCACATGTGAATAAATTGAGCTTTTGCGTAGGCAAGTTTCCTTTTTAAAAGTTTCTTTGATATGAGGTTAAGAAAATAATTACATAAGATTCTATAGAAAATAGATTTTTTTTTTCCTGCTTTGGTCTTTTTTTTTTCCTGCCTCAATTTTTTTTATTTGGTAACAGTGAAAGGACAGACCACAGAATAGGAGATGGTTACAGTATAGTAACTGCCGAAAAAATACTAAGTATTCATGAATATTTGTCCAGAACCAAATTTTAAAAGGAAAAAAAACTTTTTAGTGTCCTTTTATAGACATAAAAGGAGAGTTTCTAACGTTCAACCTCTCAAACATTGGGCAATCGTTTTTGGATGTTTGAGCGACAGTGTGCCAGTATTGGAAAATTGCTTTGGTATTAATTTCCAAAATGTGCAAAGGAGTCAGAGCCCGGATGCTGCTCAGGCGCTCAGGCAGGGAGAAGCAGCAGCTATTACAATACAGAGTTCCTCTCTCTCTTTGTCCTTCATTCTAATGATTAACCTGTAGTAAAAAGCCTTAGAGACAATTAAAGCCTTTAGCAGCCTAAAAATATAGAGAGGCGATCAGTGCCTCTGTTTACCTCCTCTGTCTGTGACCCTGGCCTGGGTATAAGAAAGGTAAACTCCTTGTCCTGCTTCGAAGCACCCATAGCTGATGAGCAACCAGTACTGCCCAATACCGTAGAGGCTAAAGCCAGGTAGATTCTTGACCCCTGCACTTAGTAAGTGCACTGTCTGGAAACAAACAGGCACCACCTGCCTAAGAAATAAGTTACTAGCCCAGTGCCTTGCTAATGCTGATAAGAAGATACCAATACACAACCTACTTACGCTCAGGTACCAGAAGGGAGAGTTCCATTTTTGGGTTTTCCAGCATGCGTGCCAGCACGCTGCTTTTTCTTATTTTCTCTTTCTATTCCCTACTGTTTTTGTAATGAAGGTGTGTTAAAGCTGTACCAAGCTGCCTATTAGTTTTAATTTTTCTGTTCAACAGACTTTAATGGAATAAGAAAAAGAGCCCACAGCACCCTTTAAACCATAACAGGGGAATGCAAAAACCTGGGAGAGAAGAGTTCAGTTCGACCTTCTTGGATGAATTTCATTCGTTGGGTATTGGCCTCTGTCTCCACGTGAGAAGTGCCACGCGGGGCTCTCTGTGTCCGCAGGATAAGTTCCATGGTTCCATGCTGGCCTCTGTGTCTGCCAAGATTGCCAACCCAGTTACTCCGCTTTGTTTTGCTAGTGAGAACTGTGTGTCTCGTGATGTCCCTAAAGCTAGATGGGGCTGTGGCTGTGTCCAGCCCACTGGTCCTGTATGCTTGGGCAGGCTTCTCTGATAGTAGTTATCATGGTTAACTGCGCCATGCGGTCCATAACCCCCAGCCAACATTTCTACATGAGCCTGACTTATGGAGGGAGACCCGTGATGGCCTTAACGAAATGTAGAGGGTTTCCAAAAACCCAGAAAAGAGCTAGAGATGGCCAAACCTCAGGTTTTTCTTGCTGTGGATGTTTTGTGTATTTCAGGTTTATATCTGTATGTGCACGCCGTCCTTCTGTGGTGCGTGTGGGCAAATACCAAATGAAGTCGGTAACAGTGTTACCAAGAGAGTGGAGCTAAAGGGGTTGGGGCATCTTTTTATTTTTAATGTTTTATCATGTCATTCAGAGGCTCTACAGCTCTGACCAGGACACAGATTTGACCCATTGCGATAGTACTAATTTCAGGCTATCAAAATATTTCACTTGGAAGCCAGCCACAGTGGCGCATGCCTGTAATCCCAGGGCTTGAGAGGCGGAGACGAAAGGATTGCAGGTTTGAGGACAGCCTCAGGAAGTTAGTGAGACTCTCATCAACCTAGCGAGACCCTGCTTCAAAATAAAACAAATATTATAGGGCTTGGGGTGCAGCTCAGAAGTAGAATGCCTCTGGGTTCAGTCCCCAGTAACACACACACACACACACACACACACACACACACACACGCACGCACGCACATCTAACCAGTCTCCTATGAATGACTGTATGGTTGTTGGCTTGAACATTTTTTTTTGTTATTGTTTTTGTTTTGTCTTGAACTTTTCGACTCAAAGAAGCACCAGTTAGTCAGTGCCTCTCTGTGGCAGGCTTGGGGTCACATAACCTGTGGAACCGGGCGTGGTGGCGCACACTTGTAATCCCAGCATTTGGGAGGCAGAGACAGGAGGATCACGGTTTGCAGATAGCCTCAGCTACTTACTGAGGCCCTCTGCAACTCAGTGAGACCCGGTTTCAAAATAAAGAATAAAAAATAGGGCAGGGAGTGTAGCTCCGAGGTTGAATGCCCCTGGGTTTCATCCCCACTATGCAATAAATAAATAAATAAATAAATAAATAAATAAATAAATAAATATGTGAGGCTGGGTGTGGTGGCACACGCTTATAATCCCAATACTTGGGAGGCTGAGACAGGAGGATCGTGAAAGTTCACAGCGAGCCTCAGCTACTTAATGAGACCTTGTTTCCAATAAAATATAAAATAGGTCTGGGAGTATAACCGGGAGGTAGAAGGTCCCTGGAGGTTCCATCCCCAGTCCCCCCCGCAGCACCCCAAGAAAGAGATGTGTGTTCAGAGGGTGAAATGAGATGATATTGTAAAGTATGTTCATGGTACATAGAACATTACAAGTACTTAATAATTTCAGTACAATTGAGTAAGCATTGGTTAGGCTTAGTAATTATGTAGTGGTTTAATATCTTAATATCAATAAGTATTTTTGGTATGGTGCTAGGGATTAAACCCCTGAGCTACAGCTGTTTTTTTTTTTTTTTTTTAAACAGGCTCTCGCTAAGATATCCTTGATAAATTGCTTAGACTGACCTTGAATCTGTGATCCTCCTGTCTCACCGTCCCATGTACTGGATTACAGGTGTACACCGCCATACCTGGCTTCATAAATATATTTCTAAATGCAGTCGTCTCGTAGTACCCCTGGGAAACTGGTTCCGGAACCCCTAGAGATCCCCAAATCAGCAAATGCTTACGTCTCTTACGTTAAATGGCGCCGTATTTGTGTATAAGGTTTGCACATCTTCCTGTATACTTTATGTCATCTGTAGATCACTTGTGATACTTTAAATGAGTGTTTCACTGCATTGATTAGGGGACAGCAACAAGGAAAATAACTGTACATGTTCGATATGGACACACAGCCCCGATCCCAGACGCCTTCATTTCACACAGGGTCAATTCCTGGACACAGAGAGCTTACTGGACTTCTTATTTGTCTTAAACATATAAGTGTGTGTGTGTGTGTGTGTATACATATATGTATATATACATATGCATATATGTATATATACATATAGTGTGTGTATATGTGTATATATACACATATATATGTGCATATGGATTGTATATATTATACATATATATTGCTATGCAGCATAAATTTAAGAATAGATTGGAGGAAATATCCCTGAGATGATATAACTCGACTAAGGACCCTCCTCATGGAAATTTATTTCCTGGCTGGTCTCTGGCTTGGATCTGCTTAGAGAAAAGAGATACTGGTCACTGTTGAGGCTGTCTCTCTCTGTTGGTTTCTCTTATTTTTCTTGCAGTACTTGGTATTGAACCCAGGGCTTTCTACCTCTGAGCTACATCTTCAGCCCCATTTTTATTCTTTATTTTAAAACAGGGTCTCAGTAAGTTGCAGAGGGCCTCACTGCGTAGCTGAGGCTGGCCTCTAACCTGTGATCCCCCCTGTCTCAGCCTCGCAAATGCTGGGATGACAAGCGTGGGCCACCACGCCCACGCTTAAAGTTAGTTAAAGGTGGTTTACCTTTAACTAACAAGTCTATTTGTGATCTAGGTTCCTTTCTATAGAGGGTTCACATTAATGTGTTGAATTAGAGTTCTCCTTTAAAGAGAAAAAGCTGAAAATTGGCATTCTCAGGCGGAATGGTGGTATTCAATTTTTTTCCCCCCTGGTGCTGCATGAAGTGATGTTAGAAATAGGCTTTACAGGGAATTATATTCTTCTCTTCCTCATCATCGTCGTCTTCCTCCTCCTCCTCCTCCTCCTTCCTTCTCCTCTTTCGGTTAAAGCACATCTCTGAGGTGGAAGGAGCCGGGGGAGGCGGGGGTGGATCTCACCAAGTGCTGGATGCACGTGTGCCACCACCAGTGAAAGTATAAAAAATTTAAAAACGCACAAGCCGGGCGTGGTGGAGTATGTTTGTAATCCCAGTACTTGGGAGGCTGAAACAGGAGGATCACAGATTCAAGGACAGCCTCAGCTACTTAGTGAGGCTCTCAACCTAGTGAGACCCTGCTTCCAAATAAAAAAATAAAATAGAGCCAGGCGTGGTGGCGCACGCTTGTAATCCCAGTGCTTGGGAGGCTGAGATAGGAGGGTTGCACAGGTTCGAAGCCAGCCTCAACTACTTAGTGAGGCTCTCAGCAACTTAGTGAGACCCTGTTTCCAAATAAAGTATAAAATAGGTCTGGGAGTATAGCCCAGAGGTAGAAAAGCCCCTGGGTTCCACTTCCAGTCCCACAAAAAATAAATAAATAAAATAGGGCTAGGGATGTTGCTCAGAGGTAGAATGCTCCCAGATGCAACCCCGAGTACCACATCAATCAATAAATAAGCACATACCCATCTCCTGCAGATTCCAGATGTGCAGACACGTTGTATGTGGATTGGACAGTTAGCTATAACTGCATTTCTGAATGCTGAATCAAATTAAGCCTTTAAAATGTTTTTTTTTTTCTCTTAAGACTTTTGCAAGTTACTTTATTAATTGAATACTGTTTTTTACGGTTTGGGGTGACTGTTACTGTTTGGGGAACTGTCCCTGGGGAACCTTGTTAGGCTCCAGGAAACAATTCCCATAAAACCGCAGGTTCTTATCCTGGACTAAGGATCAATATGCAATAGCCGGGATGCCTGCTGAAGATTTAAATGGGTGTATTACAAAGACTAATTATTACAAAGATAGAAATAAAGACGACAGTTACAGCCCCAGACTATCCAGGGATTGTTTAAGGGGGGGCCCGGAATGAAGTCACCGGAATACAGAACACGGGACAGCCTTTATAGATACGAACAACTCCATCTTGCTTTCCTACCTAATTCTGTGACATAGATAAAGTCCATCCCCTTCATTTCCCCACCTAACCCTTGGTTTGCACCCAGGTTCCTCCTTTCAAGAAGGTCAATTCCCTCCTCCCAGCCTCTTAACTAGACATCCGCTGTTATGTAAGCCTGTCTTCAGCATGTGACGTCCTAGCTCCCCTCCTCTTCCCGCTTTGCAGTTACTTTTAGCGAGGGCACTTTATAACAGTTACCCGACTCCTGGCCGGAACCAAGTCCTGGCTCGCCCTTCCCTCTTACAGCTCTGAGCTTCATCTTCTGTGACCCCAGTTTTGAAACATATATATTAATAATCAGAGCTGCTTTCTCAAATCTTCCTAGGCTGTTCCTGATACTGGTACACTGTTTTTAATGTTCTTCCACACTATTGCATATGGTTATAATTTGGCTCGCATATGATTCATATTGCATGGATATACCATTATTTATATGTTGGCCTATTAATGGCCATTTGATTGACTAGATTAAAACTTTGTGTGTGTTGGGGGGTGGGGAGATTGAGCCACACTTCCCAATCCTATTTTATTTTTCTATTTTGAAACTAAGTCACAGAAAGCCTCGTTAAGTTGCCAAGGCTGGCTGCAGACCTGCAGATCCTTCTGTCTCAGCCTCCCGAGTACTGGGATTGCAGGCATGCGCCACCACGCTTGACTAAAACATTAAAAAAAAAATATATATATATATATATATATACACACACACACACACATATACATATATATATATCCGGGTGTGGTGGTGCACACTTGTAATCCCAGCATTTGGGAGGCTGAGACCAGAGGATCGTGATTCATTGGACAGCCTCAGCTACTTAGTGAGGCCCTCTGCAACTTAGTGAGACCCAGTTTCAAAATTAAAGAATAAAAAAACTAGGGCAGGGTGTGTAGCTCAGAGGACAAATTCCCCCACCGCTGTTCCATCCCCAGACCCGAAAAAAAAAAATATATATATATATATATATATTTTTTTTTTTTTCACAGTGTTTTCCATGGAGAATATTCACCTTATCAGGTACTTAGGATGAAAAGGAAGGTCAAGTTTCAGGCGAAATGAAACACTCTCTGGGCAGTGGTTCAGCAAGTGGTTTTGCTGACTTGCTCCTCTAGATAATCCTTTCCCCTTTCCCAGGGGAGACTCAGCAGGAGAACCCACAATCCCCTGAATGGAGGTCTGTAAACTCTCCTGAGGCAGTTGCTCCTATTAGCATAGTTATCTAATCTCCTGATCTTGCTGGCAGAGAGAACACGGTACTGGAGGTTAAAGCAGCAGCGGGGACTTTGCCAAGCCTGGGTTGACAGCTCACTGTGAGCCCTGAGGAAGGAAGCAGCTTTCACCTGCTGTCCCTCCCAGTCCTCGGAGACCCGCCCTCTCAGCTCTCCTAGGCCTCCAGCTCCTTACAGAGACAGAATCCTGTTCCTGAGCTCTGCACCATAGGCCCCCTCCAAGGGCGAGCCGCCGGGGCTGTACTGAGCATGCACAGACCTGCTGCCCATAGAGTGGGGTCACTTCCCGTCCTTAAGAGGGCTGAGGGGCCCTGAGAGAGGCCAGTAGTGACACCCCTGGGAGGTCCCCCCACCCTGGCAAACATCAGGCCAGAGGGATGAGGGAGCCAGGCATGGTGGCTCATGCTAATAATCCCAGCACGTAGGAGGCCTAGACAGGAGGATCACCTGCTTTAGCCACCTAGTAGGGCTCTCAGCAACCTCGTGAGACCCTGCTTCCAAATAAAAAGCCAAACAGGGCTGGGAGTTTAGCTTTGAAGGTAGAAGGCCCTTGAGTTCAATCCCCAGTGCCACAGAGAATGAGACAGAGACAGACAGACAGACAGACAGACAGATACACACACACACACACACACACACACACACACACACACACACATACACACACACACACATACACACACACAGAGGGGGAGAGAGAGAGACAGACAGACACAGACACAGACACACACATACAGAGAGAGAGAGAGGGGTCGTGGCACACTCTTGTAATCCCAGTACTTGGGAGGCTGAGACCAGAGGATTGTGGTTCGCAGACAGCCTCAGCTACTTGGTGAGGCCCTCCGCAACTCAGTGAGACCCTGTTTCAAAATAAAGACTAAAAGCCGGGCGTGGTGGCGCACACTTGTAATACCCGCGCTTGGGAGGCTGAGACAGGAGGATCGCGCAGGTTCAAAGCCAGCCTCAGCTACTTAGTGAGGTTCTCAGCAACTTAGTGAGACCCTGTTTCCAAATAAAATATAAAATGGGTCTGGGAGTATAGCCCCGAGGTAGAAAGCCTCTGGTTTCCACCCCCAATACCACCAAAAAACAAACAAACAAACAAAAAACAAAATGAAGAATAAAAAATAGGGCGGGGAGTGTAGCTTGGAGCTTGAATGCCCCTGGGTTCCATCCCCAGACCCAAAAAAAAAAAAAAAAAAAAAAGTACCCACCCAGATCAGCAAATACTTGATTTTCCACATGAAGCATTATACTAGATACTAGAGCAGTTAATTAAGCACTCCCTCTGGACGTGTTTACCCATGGGCTTAGCCAAGTTAACCCCAGGATGTAAATCCCCATTCCTCCACATACCACATGCAAACCCAAAATACCACCTGTTTCAGAGACTGGTAAAACGGCCAAGTACTTCTTCCAGGAAGCCCTGGGAAGGGACTCCAAATCCAGGTGGGTTTTCACAGAGGGAGCCTGGCAGGGGACGTGGCCGTGTCCAGTGGCAGTATCTTGGGTGGTCTTGAGGGGCGCGGGGGCTCTTGCCCCAGCGTCCTCGGGATTCTGTGCTCCTGGGCCATCTCCTCTTAGCCCTGCTCCTGGCGTAGGGTTAAAAACTCCCAGCATACACTTCCTTATTTTTCCCAGCCCAGCATGGTGTATAGGCCGGCTACTTCTCTATGCAGTGAACTTGCTATGTTCTACAGAAGCCTCTTTGAGGGTAATTTAGGACCGTAGTGGTAATCTATATTAGGACCAGCTCAACTTGGTATTAAATCAGTCTTGGACAGCCAGCTACGCCCACCCCATTACAAGTTTTATGTGAAGCAAATATCTATTTTGGCTTTGTGCAAACTCCACTGTATAAAGTGCTAAAAATAACCGGATGCTCAGAAATCATTTCTGATGCAAAAATGACTGGGGGGTGTAGGGGTGGGGGTGGAGTGGGGTGACTGTGTTGTCTTCTGCTCTGGTGATAACTAAACCACACGGGCCAGAAATTGTTAGAAGAAAAACAAAAGTAATTTAGACAGTTTTTTAAAAATGCTTCTAAGAAATGGTCTTTGTGGCTATTGAAGATTTTGTGAGTTTCTAACATTTAGGATGCATCTTTTTTGTGGTGCTGGGGATTGCACCCAGGGGAATTCTACCTCTGAGCTGTACCCCTAGCTCTAATACTTTCTTTAGCCTGAAACAGGGGCCTCTGCTGGTGGCGCATGCTTGTCATCCCAGCATTTGGGAGGCTGAGACCTGAGGATTGTGGTTTGCAGACAGCTACTTAGTGAGGCTCTTTGCAACTCAATGAGACCCTGTTTCAAAATAAAGAATAAAAAATAGGGCTGGGGGTGGAACTAAAAAAAGAAACGGGACCTCACTAAGTTTCTGAGGTTGGCCTTAAACTTGCCTTAAATTTTCCTGTCCTTAAATTCCTGCCCTTGGTCTTAAATTTTTCTGTCTCAGCCCTCCCACATCTTGGGATTACAGGTGTGTGCCACCACACCCAGCTAAATTCAGGATTTTTTTTGTGTGTGTGGAAGAAGTATGTGTGTTTGGAGGGGAGGGGAGCAGAAATAAAGGACAGGTGAGAATAACCCAAGGACGGCGCTGGTAATGCCTTTTAGGATACTTGGCATATTTCACCAACACAAGAGACTTAAACACGCCAGTTTTTCCATAGTGGCCAGAATTTGCACCCAAGAACCGTACCCCTCCAATCCAGTCTATTTGTCAAAAATCACAAAACTGGCCTCAGCTGTTACGGCTTGGGGAAACTGTCCCCGGGGACCCCTGTTAGGGCCCTGGACATAATTTTCCTCAAACCACAAAAAGATAAAAAAGATAAAAAGCATGCAGGTTCTTTCCTGAGCTAAGGATAAGTATACATTGGCCCAGACTCTTGCTGAAGATTTAAAGTTTATTAAAAAGATAGACATACAGAAGACAGTTACAGTCTCATGTTACCCAGAAGTAACACGAGGGGGTGGCTCGAGCGAATGCACCGAAATACAACATGTGGACCAGACTTTTTATACACACGACCTCCATCTTGTTCACGTAATTCTCACCTAGTAACCGTCCCTGTAAGGTTCCTCCCCTTACTTCCCCGCCGAGGTGTGGAAAACAAAGGTCAGTTGCTCCTCCCATCCTAGCAAGATTATTATGTAGCTCTGTGTTTAGAAAGAGGAAGCCCTAGCTCCCCTCTCCTATGGACTTGCTAATTACTTCTAGCTAAGTTAATCTAAGTTTCAGTAGCTGTTTGCTTCCTGACGAAACCAAGACCAAGTCTTTCGCAGATTTGTCCTTCACCCAATTTTTGAAATATCTTAATAATTAGAGCTTTCTCAAATCTTCCTAGGCCATTCCCAATACTGGTGCATCAGCAGTCAGGCTGTGAGCGCAGAGGCGTGACTTATCTGATTTATTTCGTTTTCTTTTGTGTTACTGGGGATCGAGCCGAGGGGCATTCTACCCTCCAAGCTGTACCCCCAGCCCTATTTTTATTTATTTATTTATTTATTTGTAGTGGGGGTGGAACCCAGGGGCTTTTTGACCTCCAGGCTATACTTTATTTGGAAACAGGGTCTCACTAAGTTGCTGAGAGCCTCACTCAGTAGCTGAGGCTGGCTTCGAACCTGCCTGATCCTCCTGTCTCAGCCTCCCAAGCGCGGGGATGACAAGCGTGCGCCACCACGCCCGGCTATCTTATTTTTATTTTGAAACAGGGTCTTGCTAGGTTGGTGAGAGTCTCACTACCTGCTGAGGCTGGCCTGGAACCTGCGCTCCTCCAAAGTCCTGGGATTAAAAGCATACTCCAGTGAGTCTTCTGTTTTTTATTTTTAAATCAAATTTAGGCAAGTCCGCTCCCCAGCAGATACACCAGCTCCTGGATCCAGAAATGTCAAACCATGCTGGAGTACAGCTGGTTCATCGCCCGCCTGCAGGCTGCATCCTGTCCCTGCAGCCCTTGCAGGAAAATGCCCCCCGAGTCTGAGCCCCTCCAGATCGGGCTAGCTGACCCAGTTCTCAGTGCGCTAGCCTCGGGGTCCCACCTCCACCCTTCCCGCCCGCCGGGCGCTCAGCCTGCCCGGCAATGGTTCAAGGTGGACAGCGCCTCTTGGGCAGATCTTTATATAACTTAGCTCACGCTGGTGTTGCCAGCTCCAAACTTCAGATGAAAAACAATTGATTAAAAAAAAACAAAGCTCTACTGGGATGAACTAGGGACCCTGTTGTATTGGAAATGAAGGGGGGAGAGAGGTCACCGGGGCCAGAGTGCGCAGAGAGAGGTCACCGGGCCCGAGCGCGCAGAGTGTTTGAACGTGGTCGCTTTGTTTGTCTGGCTTTTCATCTGAGCCCTTAACCCTCTGCACAGCCCTCGTCAGTGGCTGTGACACTTTCTTCCCCCGCCGTCAGGGTTCTGTGCGAGACCTAGCGGGTTCGCTGTTCAGAGTCCTAGCTGGCCCAGGGAAAATGAAAGCAATACTAAACTTTCTGGGAAGAGCCGTGGGGAGGTGTTTTTCTCCCAGCCGGGGGCTGGTCTCTTTAGCTGTGAGGTATCTTAGCCTGTGGCATCTCTGGAAACCTGCAGAACACTGGGGACATCAAAGTCAGGACCCTACAGAGAGGACCTTCCCTCGCTCCCTCCCCTCCCCCTCCCTCCCTCCGTTCCCAGCTCTCTCTCCACCTTTATTTTTAACAATCTCTCTCTTCTATATATATAGAAGAAAAATATATATTCTATAATTATATATTCTATATTATATAATATTATATAAAATTATATGTATTATATATAGGAGTTTTTTTTGCGTTACTGGAGATGGAATCCAGGGGCGTTCTACCTCTGAGCGATACTCCCAGCCCTATTTTTTATTCTTTATTTTGAAACAGGGTCTCGCTGAGTTGCAAAGGGCCTCACTAGGTCGTAGCTGAGGCTGGCCGTGAACCCGGATCCCCCGTCTCAGACTCTCAAATGCTGGGATTTACAGGTGTGCGCCACCCCTGCCTGGCTCCCTTCAATATTTATGTATTAGCCAGGCAGGGTGGCACACACCTGTAATCCCGGTACTTGGGAGGCTGAAACTGGAGGATCACAGGTTTGAGGACAGTCTCAGCAATATAGCAAGACCTTGTTTAAAATAAATAAATAAAAAGAACTGGGAGTTTAGCTAGAAGGTAGAATGTCCCTGGGTTCAATCACCTATACCACTAAAAAAAATAAAAAAAATAAAAATTTTAAAATCTTAGCATATAAAGGAGGAAGGACAAGAGTGTTGTTGTTGTTGTTGTTGTTGTTGTTGTTGTTGTTGTTGTTGTTGTTTGGTGTGATCCTGGAGATGGTCGTAGAGCCTCCTCTGAGCTATATCCCCAGCCCTTCCTTCCTTCCTTCCTCCCTCCCTCCGTCCCTCCCCTCTTTCTTTCTTCCTTTCTTTCTTCCCTCCCTCCCTCCCTCCCTCCCTCCCTCCCTCCCTCCCTCCTTTCTTTCTTTCTTTCTTTCTTTCTTTCTCTCTTTCTCTCTTTCTCTCTTTCTCTCTTTCTCTCTTTCTCTCTTTCTTTGGGACCCAGGGGCATTCAACCTCTGAGCTACACCCCCTGCCCTATTTTTTTATTCTTTATTTTGAAACAGGATCTCACTAAGTTGTGAAGGGCCTCACTAAGTTGCTGAAGTTGGCCTCGAACCCATAGTCTCCTGTCTCAGTCTCCCAAGTACTGAGATTGACAAGGCTGCGCCACCACGCCTGGCTAAGGTTTCTTTCTCTTTCTCTCTCTCTCTCTCTCTCTCTTTTTTTTAATCAAGCCATTTATAAGGGAGATTTACTGAAACAGGAAGTTTGGATTTAATTTGGAAGCAAGATTAAAAAAAATCAAACCATTTCTTCTGTAAGGCAAATTTACTATAACAGGAAATTTGGACTTCATTTGGAAGCAAAAAAAAAATACAGTGAAATAAACGTAGAAACGGAAGTATTCTCATAAATATATTCACTTTGAAAAATGAACAAATTCAGCTGGGCTTAGTGGCACATGCCTGCCATTCCAGTACTTGGACGGCTGAGACGCCAGGGCCACAGGTTCAAGGGCAGCCTCAGCAACTTAGGGAGGTCCTGTTTCCAAATAAGAAATAAAATCGGGTTGGGGGGTGTGGCTCAGAGGTAGAATGCTCCTGGGTTCCATCCCCAGCGCCACCCAAGACAAAACCAAAACAAGAGCGAAAATTCATTGTGTGATGTCACCGCCGATAACACCTAGCCGGATTACAGTGAACTTTGTGATGTGAAACTTCGGGTGTAGACCTGAGACGTAGGTCTCCGTTTGGTCCTGAGCACAGACCTGTCTCTGCACGTAGCGTGCGCTGGGGACCAGCCCTGGGATGGCGCGTCTCAGGAAGCCCCAAAGCCACGGGGCCGTTTCCGTCTCTAGCCTCTTAGCGATTTCCTCTGCAGTCCATCCTCCAGCTGCCTAGTTTTAGGAAAGAGATGGAGTGAGCTTGCTCCTCTCTGGCTTTTAGCTTTCACTTGCCTTATTTGGTCAAGCTATGGGCTTCCATGGTCCTGGAAAGGGCCGTTTCCAGTGGCAGGGAGCACTCCTTCTCACGGGGACTGAAGCTCGCTGGCAGCCTCAAGGTGTCTGCTGCCTCCAGCTCGGTATCCTGATGAATTCTCACTGCGCCCGGGGCCGGCCAGACAGATCCCTACTCCTCTCACGCCAGGTTTCCTCCTGATCTGTACGGTCAGGGCACGCTTCCTTCAGCAACCAGAGACTTCTCAAAGTGGCTGGAGTCTTTGGTTTTACCCAGGACCTAGAAGGAGCATACCCACCTTGCTACCTGCAGAATCTTGTTATCTCCATTTTCTTTTCTCCAAAGGATTCTTTCTACTGCCTCTTTTGGGACTTTTTTTTTTTTTTTTTAATACTAGGGATTGAACTCAGTGACATTCTACCTCTGAGCTACACCCCCAGCCCTATTTTTAAAATTCTTATTTTGCAACAATGTCTTGCTAGGTTGATGAGAGTCTCACTACTTGGCTGTGGCTATCCTCAAACCTTTGATCCTCCTGTTTCAGCCTCCCAAGTATTGGGATCATAAATATGTGCCACCATGACCAGCCCAGAGATTCTTCTTATCCTTTTTATTCTTTTTGGTACTAGGGATTCTATCCAGGGGCTTTTTACCTCTAAGCCATGACCCCAGCCCTGTTTTATTTTTTATTTGGAAACGGGCTCACCAAGTTGCCGAGGCTGGTCTCGAACCTGTGATCCTCCTGTCTCAGCCTTCCAAGTACAGGAAATACAAGCGTGCACCACCACATCCGGCTTTCCTTACCCTTTTTAAGGAATCAGTAATGTTGCTTACACCGAAGCCCCACATCCCAAGTTTAATAGCGTTCATGGTTTATTATTTCCTAGGAACTGCTTTTGAGGTTGTTTGCAGGGAACTTGGAACCTTGCTTGTTATGTGCGAAGTCGTGTCATCCACCCCCTAACCACGGCCCACTTCTCAACCAAGAGGAATCTAGAATCTCACAGCACAAGTACCTCCCGGCATCGTTTGAAAACGACCAGCTTGTGCTGCGGAGACGAACAGACGCGGCTTATTTCTTGGAACCTATGTGTGTTTTGCCCTGTCGACTAAAAAGAAAGTTCGTGGGCCCAGGGCTAGCTCTGTGCTTTCTGAAGAGGGTAAAGAAAGAGCACAGCTGGCAGAACTAATCCTCCGCTCCTTCTCCAGACAGTAGCCTTTATTTTATTGATTTTATTTTCCTCTCTTCTTTCCTTGTAGAGGAAGCTGAGCTTATTTGGAGGGAGGGGACTGAGGCAGTGATTCTGCTGCCAGGACACGGAGGCTGCAGCTGGGTGGGGATCCGCCAGGCGCCTCATCTCACTTTCATTTTTGAGAACCTGTTGGTGGAGCCTTTTTTTTTTTTTTGGTCTTGGCTGCGTTTTCTTTCCTAGCCCTGCGGGTTGCAGAAAGACTTCCTGGCTTCCCTCAGACGGCCGCCTGTGGTTCACTTTGTGAGCTCCGTGAAGGGATGTCTAGCCTTATCGTAGACATCCTGAAAGGCTAGAGAGGGGGTGCAGGGGGGCATTTGCAGCTGGCTGGGAAGGGAGAGCAGGAGACACAAGCAGAACGGCAGCTTTTGAATGTCTCCCCCGCAGCTGAGCTGACCTTAAGGTGTCAGAGCGCCACACTCACCCAGGGTCCAGCTGGAGACTCTTGCTGCGGGCCACCCACAGCAAGGACTTACTGCTCCCTGGGGAGTTGTTTTTGATACCAAGTCTGGTCCTACCTGGTTTTACATATTTCTGTTTGCTATTGGAAAATAACAAGCAAGCCCGCCATGATGGCGCACTCTTGTCATCCTAGTACTTGGGAGGCGGAGACAGGAGGATCTCAGGTTCAAGGCCAGCCTCAGCAACCTAGCAGGGCCCTCTGCAACTCAGTGAGACCCTGTTTCAAAATAATAAATAAGCTGGGCGTGGTGGCGCACGCTTGTAATCCCAGCATTCGGGAGGCTGAGACCGGAGGATCATGGTTCGCAGATAGCCTCGGCTACTTAGTGAGGCCCTCTGCAACTCAGTGAGACCCTGTTTCAAAAATAAAGAATAAAAAAAAAAAAATAAAAACAGGGCAGGAGGTGTAGCTCGGGGTTGAATGTCCCTGGGTATCATCCCCAGATCCTAATGGGCAGAGTGTTAAAGGAGAAAGCATCTTCTGGAAGAGACTTGGTTACAAGAAAGGCATTGCTAACTGACAGCTTAGGAGCTGGAGCCTGCAGATCATGCCGCCTGGAATCTCCTGGAAGATAGCTGCTAGCTGTGGAGGCTTTTAACACCCCTCATCTGAGTGGAGTTAAATACCCTGCTGGAATCCAAAATAGAAGCTGTGTAGGGAGGTTCTCCCTCCGCACATTTCAGCCGCCTTTAAACCTGCTCTGCTAAGGTGGGATGGATCTCTACCCCCGTGGTATGAGATGTCACAGAGCACCGCAGAGCCCTCAGAGATACTTGCTTCGGTCTGACAATGGGAGCTTGTCTGCGCCCTTGAATGTCTCCACCCAGTCATCCCTGGCCTTGGTTGCCTATGGTATATAGCTCCTGGGTTGCAACCTAAAGTATACTGCTCGCAGGCAGGCGTGGTGGCGCACACGTATACTCCCAGAATTCGGGAGGCTGAGACGGGAGGATTACGGTTCACAGACAGCCTCAGCGACGTATTGAGGACCTCTGCAATGCAGTGAGATTCTGTTTCAAAATAAAGAGTCAAAAAATAGAGCCGGAGGTGTAGCTCAGAAGTAGAACGCCCCTGGGTTTCATCCCTAGTACCACGGTGTGTGTGTGTGTGTGTGTGTGTGTGTGTGTGTGTGTGTGTGTGTGTATAGCTTTCAGTCTGGCATGGTGATACACACCTGTAATCCCAGTTCATGGGAGACTGAGACCAGAAGATCACAGGTTGGAGGATCGGCTCAGCTACTTAGAGAGAGAGATACTCTCAGTAACCTAGCGAGACCCTGCATCAAAACATAAATAAAGAAATAAATGGCTGGGGTGTAACTTGGAGGTAGAATGCCCCCTGAGTTCAGTAAAACGCGCGTGTGTGCGCGCGCGCGCACACGCGCACACACACACACACACACACACACACGCTGTGTATGGTGGTGCACGCTTGTAATCCTAGTATTTGGGAAGCTGAGACAGGAGGATCACAGGCTCATGGCCAGCCTCAGCTACTTAGTGAGGCTCTCGGCAACTTAGTAAGACCCTGTTTTCAAATAAAAAATAAAATAGGGCTGGGGGTGTAGCTCAGAGGTACAATGCTCCCCCGGGTTCAATCCTTACTACCAAACCTCTCCCCAAAATAACAAAACGAAACAAAACATTAAAGCAAGGAAGGAGGTTGGTTGGTTGCTATAAGGATCTGGAAAACTTTCTTTTCATTTATCTTGGGCTTTTTTTTTTTTTAAAGAAGTTTTTGATGACCTACTGCAATGATGATTGATGTCAGAGGTTAGGGGCTTGGTCAGAGGGGATGTTTTAACGTGATGCCTTACTTCAACTTGATTTTTTTTTTTGCCTAAGCCTCCGTTTGGAGCAGTGTCGGTTAGAAGGTCGGGTCTGACATAACCAGATTACATAACCAGGCAGTTAGCTGGGGGACGCAGGGCGCAAAGCCTTTGCCTGTGGGTTTTCAGAACTTTCTATTGTGCACGCTTTGAGGATCGGCCTTCCTACTTTTCATCCTGTGCCCTTGATGTGTCCTTCTTCAAGAGGTTAATTCAGAGCCTGGCTTCTGAGGGATTCTTGAGCTTCAAAGAGAGCACAGCGCGAATGATGTCTCCTGTAATAACAAAACTAGAGGAAGAACAGGAACCCGGTCCGTCTTGTCCAAGAAATACCACCAGTTCCTACTGTCTTTTCTTTTCCTATTCTTTTCCTTTTATTTATTTATTTATTTATTTATTTATTTATTTATTTATTTTTGTTGTTGTTGTACTGGGGATGGAACCCAAGGGCCTTCTACCTCCTAGCTACACCTCCAGGCCTATATTATATTTTTTAATATGGAAACAGGATCTCCCTAAGTTGCTGAGAGCCTCGCTAAGTTGCTGAGGCTGGCCTCGAACCTGTGTGATCCTCCTATCTCAACCACCGCGTACTAGGATCACAGGTGTACACCACCACCCCCGGCTCCTACCTGCCATTTCTGGGAAGGCCAGGAATTTGTTTTAGTAGCTGTGCTGGTTCAGCTGCAAGGTTCTGTCCTCAACGTACCTGATTCTCCTGTTTGTATTGTGTGTTTAATGGCAGGTTCTTTCTGACCATCTGTCTTTACTTCTAACACGGTGGTATTGTTCAGTGTGCACTAAACATTTGCACCTGTTTTTTGTGTGTGTGGTACCTCTGGCTCCACCCCTGCCCTATTTTTTATTCTTTATTTTGAAACAGGGTCTCACTGAGTTGCAAAGGGCCTCAGTAAGTAGCCGAGGCTGGCCACGAACCGCGATCCTCCTGTCTCAGCCTCCCAAATGCTAGGATTACAAGTGTGCGCCACCACACCTGGCTCCAATTTTCTCTTTTACATTGAAACAACATCTTGCTCAGTTGCCGAGGTCCTCACGAAGTTGCTGAGGCTGGCCGCGAACCTGCGATCCTCCTGTCTCAGCCTCCCAAGTTCTAGAATGACTGATGTGTGCTGCGATGCCCGGCAGCTTAGAGATGTTTTAAGGGCAGAGAATTAGAAGATAGAGAAGAAGCTTAAAAAGGGCCCAATGAACCAGAGAGCTCGGGAATCACCAGGGAGGGGTGAAGAAGTTGAGGTCGGAGCTGATCAGAAACCAAGAGTCGTCTGACTTTGGGATTTGTGTCATGAGTGACCTTTGAGGGAATTTTGGTGGCATTGATGGGTAAATGTTCCAGAAGGTTCTCTGGAAACCATAAAGGCCAGGTATGACCCTGACTTCATAGCCGGAGAATTAGGTGATATGTTTGTTTTTCTTTGGGATTTGCTGAGCGCTCTATGCCACACCTGGCATTGCTAAAAGCAAAAACAGAAACGACAGCTGGATCCCTGATTTATGAAGGCTTGAACATGAGCACCGGCCACATTTCCAAAATTGTGCCAAGTTCAAATTACAGACAGATACTGTTCTAGAAAAGTCTCTGCATTTTAGAAAAGTCCTCAGGCTGGAGTTGGGATCTGTCTTTCGGGCGAGTAAAATCCCCTATGACATGTCTCTACAGTAAAATCCTCTTATGAGAAGCCCTCTGCGGTGGTGCATGCCTGTTATTCCAGTGCTTAGGAGGCTGAGGCAGGAGGATCGCAGGTCCGAGACCAGCCTCAGCAACTTAGTGAGACCCTCCCGCCCACTTCAAAATAACAAATAAAAAGGGCTGGTAGTGGAGCTCAGAAGTAGAATACCCCTGGGCTCCATCCCCAGTACTATAAAAGTAAATTAATTAATTCTCTTAGGATTCAAGATTGAGGGAGAGTTTCTGGAAGTTGCTGGTGGAGAGTCTGTCTGCCTTTCTAGTTGAAAGCCAAGTCCATATACAAACGAACCAGCTCTTTTTTTTGTGTGTGTATGGTGCTGGGGGTGGAACCCAGGTGCATTCTACCACTGAGCTACAACCCCACCCCGATGTTTGTAGACTTTATTTAGAAACAGGGTCTCACTAAATTGCATAGGGCCTCGCTAAGAAGCTGAGTCTGGCTGCACACCTCTGATCCTCCTGTCTCAGCCTCCCAAGTCCTGGGACTGCAAGCGTGCGCCACCACGCCTGGCCAGATCTGCTCCTTCCAGGAGTTTTTCTTTCCATGTTTAAAGCATGCATTTTTAGTCATGTTTAAGTCACCTTTGGTTCCAAATTCTCGGGCTTATTAGCAGAGTGGAATAATAATGTTTTGTCATCCCCGCGAAGTGGTACTTAAGCTTGGCTGATCCCTTGTTTATAGGCTTCACCCTGGGAAAACAGGGTTAGTTTATGTTCGGGATGGCCCGGCCGCAGGTCACAGATGGGCTCTCAGTTTCTGAGCCAGGTGTTCACGATGAGGACTAAAGTGTCAAGTGTCACCTTTGGAGCCCAGCCACCTGTACGTGCTTAGTACCCAGGGAAGATGGAAATCACTCTTTGGGATGTTAGGGTGTGACTGACGTCGTCCTGACCCCGGGTCCTCAATGCCCCGCTATATCACGGGGCTGTGCGGCTCGTAGCGTGCGCCATGCAGCAAACACGAGGTAGAACCGTCAAGTAGCGAGTGAGCATGTCAACCAAAGTCCACTGCGCACACGAGAAAAATGTGGGCCTCCTGTCTGCAGAGGTGTTCACGCTCCAGCTTCTTGCTTTTGGAAGATGCCACCCAGCGCCCTGGGCTGTTTTGATTGCCTGGTATTTTTTGTCTGTGATACTGGAAGTGGAGCCCAGGGCCATTCTACCTCTGAGCTACACCTCAGCCCTATTATTTACTTATTCTTTTTTTACTCTTTTTTTTTTTTTTTTTGGCAGGTCTGGGGATAGAACCCAGGGGCATTCGACCTCCGAGCTACATACACCCCCAGCTCTATTTTTTATTCTTTATTTTGAAACCGGGTCTCACTAAGTAGCAGAGGCTGTCCCAGAACTGTGACCTTCCGGTCTCAGCCTCCCAGATGCTGGGGTTACAAGCATGCGCCACCACACCTAGCTTGTTTGCCTGATTTTTAAACAAAAAGCCTTCGAGCTGGATTTTCATGGGAAGTTATTATCCGGTTTCTAAAAAGTAGCAGTTAATAGCAGTCCATTGAAACCATCCAGCAGGCCACGGGCAGGTAAAGCATTGAATGTAAACTAGATTTGGACTCAGGCCCTCCAGCCGGTGAATTTTGCTTTAAATAATTTTGTTTCAGAAATGCTACTTTTTTTTTTTTTTTTTTTTTGGCAATACTGGGAATGGAACCCAGGGGCATTCTACCTGTGAGCTATACCTTCAGCCCTGTTTTTTATTCCTTATTTTGAAACAAGGTCTCACTGAGTTGCAGAGGGCCTCACTTAGTGGCTGAGGCTGTCACAGAACCTTGTTCCTCCTGTCTCAGCCTCCCGAATGCTGGGATGACAAGCATGCGCCGCCACGCCCCTCTATGGCAGGGCGAATCTGGCATCCAGGGGCCAGGTACAGCTGTAGAACTGAGAAAGTACCGGCTGGAGGTAGAGTAGTTAATGTTTACCTGGAACCACTGGGTGTCGTGTGGAGCCTGTCCAGCGGCTTTCCTTGCAGGCCACCTGCTAGCTTGGCAGACCACTCCCGCTGTCCCAGGAAAGTCTAAAGCGCACAGAACCCTCTTCTTATCTTACCCCGAAGTTTTCCAAACATCTGCAGAGCTCCGGGTGCTGAGAAGCTGGCAGTGCTGGGAGACTGGGGCTCGGGTTCTGCGTGGGTGAAACATCTTAGATCTTCTGCTCCGTGACTCGGAATCCCTTGCTGAGGCCTGGGTTTTATACGCCTGTACCTGAGTCTGTGTGGCCTTGGGCGGCTTCAGTGCCCCCGCTCAGTTAAAACGTGTAGCATCCTTCCTGCCTCCCCTGGTTACCAGGAAGCAAGCCCGTCCTGTTACTGACTGCCATTCTTCACGTAATTGGCCGTCAGATCTCTTTTTCTAGAACATTCTAGAAAACGGGAAGGTTGGTGTTTCCCCACTTGCATCCTGGGAGTATTTCAGAAAGCCTTGGTTTGACCAGAGAATTTACAAATCCAGGTGGAAGGGTCGGGGGTGCAGTTACATCGAAGGCCTGGCTCACTCTTAAAATTTGGACCATGTGAGCCAGGTGTGGTGGTGCCTGCTTGTAATCCCAGTACTTGGGAAGCGGAGATGGGAGGATCGCAGGTTCTTGGCCAACCTCAGAAACTTAGTGAGACCCTCGGCAACTTAATGAGAACCTGTTTCAAAACTTAAAAAAAAGCCGGGCGTGGTGGCGCAGGCTTGTAACCACAGCCTTCAGGAGGCTGAGACAGGAGGATCGCTGTTCGCAGACAGCCTCAGCTACTTAGTGAGGCCCTCTGCAACTCAATGAGACCCGGTTTCAAAATAAAGAATAAAAAATAGGGCAGGGGGTGTAGCTCAGAGGTGGAATGCCCCTGCGTTCCATCCCCAGACCCACAAAAAAATAAAAATAAATAAAAGGGGCCGAAGGTATAGCTTGTAGGAAGAATGTCTCTGGGTTCAGTCTCTAGTGCTCCTTTCCCCTCAATTGGAAGATATCACATAAAGGAAAAAACAAATTCTTGTCACTTTTGTGGAAAGATTTACATCCAGACCACATTGGATTATTTTCAGGTGGTTACACTTGTCAGAAACTGAGTAACGTCTTTCCCCAAAGGCCTGTACAGTTCTAACATACTTTCGATTCATGTGACCTTGCTTTTAAGTAGGACTGCTTGGGCACATGCCTGTAATCCCAGTCCTTGGGAGG
The DNA here is from genome assembly GCF_963383645.1 of Muscardinus avellanarius. Taxonomy (NCBI): domain Eukaryota; kingdom Metazoa; phylum Chordata; class Mammalia; order Rodentia; family Gliridae; genus Muscardinus; species Muscardinus avellanarius. The sequence goes on from NC_137808.1 coordinate 2,660,369, forward strand.
CTGAGACAGGAGGACCACAGGTCCGTAGCCAGCCTCAGCTACTGAGTGAGGCCTTCACAACTTAGGCCCTGTTTCAAAAATAAAGAATAAAAATGTAGAATTGGATGAGGTTTTGTGGGTCTTTTTTTGGGGGGGTGGTGCTGGAGATTGAACCCAGGGGCATTCTACCTCTGAGCCACACACCAAGCCCTATTTTATTTCTTACTTGGAAAGAGGGTCTCACTAATTATCCGAGGCTGGCTTTGAGCCTCTCATCCTCCTGTCTCAGCCTCCCAAGACCTGGGATTACAGGCATGCACCAGAACTGGATAATTTTTGACATGCGTATCCATCCGTGAAAGCTTTGCCACAGTCAAGATAATCTTCATTGCCCCTAAAAGTCCCCTCCTGGTCCCTTCGCACTTCCTATTTGCTGCTTCTGACCCCAGGAATCCCAGTCTGCGGCATTGCTGTAGATTACTTTTAATTTCCTACATTTTGGCGTCCAAATGCCACCACACTGCATGTGCTCTTGTTGGTCTGAATTCTTTCCCGCAGCATAATTAGGAATTTCATTCACGCTGCCGTGTGCATCGGTAATCACCTTTTCTTAAGTTGCTGGGTCCTCCTGGTTAGCTCTATATCTAGCTTTCTGCTCAAGATATGATTTTGGACACTTTAGCCCTTGGGTTTTTGTCTACACCGCCCTCCCTTGAGTACAAGCCTCACAGTCCCCAGTGGGTTAGAACTGGTGTCAAGGATTTCTCAGGTCTAGTTGTGATGTTATACTCAAAGTCCGGGACCCCAGGGGGAGAGAGACCACCATCACACGATAATGCAAAGGCAGGAAGGGCTCATTGGGGAACTAGCTCGAGCTGGGGTCCACGTCTTGACAAGGTCCCCGAGTCTTTGTTTCAAGGCAGTTTTATACGTTTCAGTCATTCCGGTGGGCTGTGATTTACATTTCAGTCACTCGGGCCATGACTTACAAAGGAGTTCTCTTTAGACCAAAAGGGATCTCTGCTGGTGCCATCACAAGCAACGGACAGGACACTTGGTGCCTCCCGTTTGGTTCGTGCCTCCTGGGGTTGGTTGGGAGTTTTTCATCCTGACCCAGGTGCCAAAACTGGCGCTTAACTGTTAGCTGTATTCCTGGGAAACGGAAACTCAGGCAGGCCCAGCGCTTGCCGTTTGGTTTGCTCTATGGATGAAGCCTGTCATCTCTCCTTGGGTCGGTTTAGGTGCCCCATCACCCCGGGGTTACCTGCAAATTCCTCTTTCTCCCCGTGGTACACAGGGACCATGTTTTTCTAGCTGTATCTCTAGCACCTGCGCACTTACTAAATGGTTGTGTGATGAGAGAGAACTCAAAACACCGCAAGAGAAAAGGGCTACTTTTTTTTTTTTTTTTTTTTTTTTTTGCGTAGTCTGACTTTCCGCTGGCAAAAGTACTTTTCTAGCGGGATCTTGGGATGACCAACCCAGAGTGCATATAAATAATTCCTTTTCTCCCAGCTGCTCCAGGGAGGGCTCCTGGTTGGCTTTTGTATCTGTGAGCTGTCCTCAGAGGTTCTCCAGGGCTGTGGGTTTTGAAACAGCAAGGGCACCGTCCCGTGAGAGTTTCTCTGCCTTGACCCCTGAGAGGCACCGGGGGTGTGGTGTTCTGTACCACAAGAGTTTTTAACCCAAAGTCGGCACTATTGTTTGCCATTCTAGATTTTAGACCTGTGTGTTTTCTTTTCTTTTCTTTTTTTTTTTTTTTTTTTTGGTGGTACTGGGGATGGAACCCTTTTATTTCCAAGCTATACGCTCAGCCCTATTTTATATTTTATTTGGAAACAGGGTCTCTTAAGCCAGCGCGGCTGGCTTCGAACCTGCACGATCCTCCTGTCTCCGCCTCCCAAGCGCGGGGATGACAAGCGTGAGCCACCACGCCCGGCAGACCTGTGCATTTTCTTTCCATTTTTTTTCTGCATTTCAGCCTACTCTATTTCTTATTTTATAGGTCCACCAAGCTATATGTTCACTTTTCTAGAATATATTGGTTTTCAAGTTGAAGGTCTCTTTTCTTTTCTCTTTCTCCCTTCGTGTTGAATTAGGATTTAAAAGAAAAAAAATAACCTTGCTTTAAACTCAGTGGCTACTTTTGTTTGAATTTTGTACAGATTTTTATACTTGAGCTGGGCCTGGCGGTGCATGCTTCTAATCCCAGGACTTGAGAAGCTTAGACAGGCCAATCGCAGGTTTAAAGCTAGCTGTGGCCATTTAACAAGACCTGTTTTCAGTTACAAAATAAAACAGGGCTGGGGGTACAGCTCAAAAATTGAATGTTCCTGAGTTCCATCCGCAGCAACACACACACACACACACACACACACACACACACACACACAATTTTTTTGTGGTACTGGGGATTGAATTCAGTGCCATTCTACTTTTGAGCTATGCCCCTAGCCCTTTTTTTTTTTTTTTTTTTTTTTTTTTTTTTTTAGGTAATGGGGATGGAACCCAGGGGCATTCTACCTCCGAGTGACACTCCAGGTCTATTTTTCATTCTTTATTTTGAAACAGGGTCTCACTGAGTTGCAAACGGCCTCACTGAATAGCTGAGGCTGGCCGCAAACCATGATTCTCCTGTTTCAGCCTTCTGAATGCTGGGATTACAAGTGTGCGCTATCACACCCAGCTGTAATTACATTTTGGGTTTTTTTTTTTTTTTTGGGTGATACTGGGGTTCCTGGAAGCCCTTCTACCTCCGGGCTACACTCCCAGACCTATTTTTATATATTTTTTTATTTGGAAACAGGGTCTCTTAAGCCAGTGAGGCTGGCTTTGAACCTGCGCGATCCTCCTGTCTCTGCCTCCCAAGCGTGGGGATTACAAGTGTGTGCCACCATGCCCAGCTGCAATTACATTTTTAAAAACACTGCTTTTAAATTTTATTTATTTATTTATTGATTGATTGATTGATTGATTGTGGTTCTGGGGGTGGAACCCAGGGGCTTTTCAACCTCCGGGCTATACTCCCAGACCTATTTTATACCTTATTTGGAAACAGGGTCTCACTAAGTTGCTGAGAGCCTCACTCAGTAGCTGAGGCTGGCTTCGAACCTGCGCCATCCTTCTGTCTCAACCTCCTAAATGCTACAAGTGTGCGCCACCACGCCCGGCTGTGATTGCATTTTTTTTTAAACACTGCTTTTTAATATTTTAAAGCTGTTTGGGTGGAACAGGGACTTCGAAGTCTCTCTGTTGAAGTTCTTCTGGGTGCTGGGGGCTGGGATGGGCCGGGGATTGCCTGAGCTTGGGTCAGATGACTGAGGCCATGGGGAGGGGCTGACCCAACTTTGTTCCTTCCTTCTCTCTTTATCAACCAGAAGCCCCCGCCCCAGACCCTGGCCAAACAAATCATGTTTTTCTAGTGATATATATAACTCAGACCCTGTTAACCTTTCCCATGAAAGGAAAACCCATTTTTATCTTTCTTTTTCATGAGAATGTGAAAACTCATTTTACCCTTTATTGAGGTATTTCATTTACGAATATACGTCCACACCGTATACGCACCAGGCTTAAATTTAAGTCTTGCCTCATGGCATTTTATGGACACATATCATACCTACCAGACCCCCGTGGATTGAGAACATTTCTGGTTCCCCAGAAAGCATTTCTGCCCCGACATGACACCATCCCTCCCAACAAAGGACACCACTATTCATGGCGCCCTAAGTTCATTTGGCTTGCTCTCAGGACCTCATCTAAATGGATTCATTCAGGAGAAACGGATCCTTGGTTTGTGTGGGCAAAATAATGTTTGTGAAATTCGCCCATGCTCTGTGTAACAAAGGCTTGTCTTCCCCGGCCCGGGCTTCCAGGGCCGCAGCGTAGCAGGGCTGTGCCAATTGTTTGCGGCTGCTACCATCTTAACGGCGGTATTCATTGACTGTTTATTCTGTGCTGCTGGGATCTCTCTGAAGGCTTTTAAGTCAAGTAGTTATTTTATTTTATTTTATTTTATTGGTGGTATTGGGGGTGGAACCCAGAGGCTTTCTACCTCAGGGCTATACTCCCAGCCCTATTTTCTATTTTATTTGGAGACAGGGTCTCACTGAGTTGCTGAGAACCTCACTAAGTAGCTGAGGCTGGCTTCGAACCTGTGCGATCCTCCTGTCTCAGCCTCCCAAGCGTGGGCATTACAAGCGTGCGCCACTACGCCTGGCTAGGCAGTTAGTATTTTCCTTTATTTTATTTTTGTGGTACTGAGGAGTGAACCTAGGGGCATTGTACCTTCTGGCGACACCCCTAGCCCTCTTTCTTTCTTTCTTTCTTTCTTTCTTTCTTTCTTTCTTTCTTTGTTTGTTTGTTTCCTTTTTTTTTTTTTTTTTGTGGTACTGGGTTCCTAGAAACCCTTCTACCTCCGGGCTACAATCCCAGACCTATTTTATATTTTATTTGGAAACAGGGTCTCTTAGGCCAGCGCGACTGGCTTCGAACCTGTGCGATCCTCCTGTCTCCGCCTCCCAAGCGCAGGGATTACAAGCCTGCGCCTTAATTTTGAAATAAGGTCTCAACTATGTTGCTAAAGGCCTCACATAGTTTCTGAGGCTGGCCCCAAACCTACAATCCTCCTGTCATAGTCTCATAATATTGGCATTACAGGTGTGCTCAGTTCATTTAATTGTTTAAGCTAATTCGGGGGTTAGCCATTTGGGTTCTTTTCATATAGGCAAGATACTAAAATTTATAGTAGAGAGCCATGGTGATGCACTCCTATAATCTCAGCATTTGGGAGGCTGAGACAGGAGGATCCTACTTCGAGGCCAGCCTCAGCTACTACCTAGTGAGGCCCTCTGCAACTCAGGGAGACCCTGTTTCAAAACAAAGAATAAAAAATAGGGCTGGGTTATAGCTCAGAGGTAGAATGCCCCTGGGTTCCATCCCCAGTACTGCCAAAAATAAATAAATAAAGCTAAATAAGTCCCCCTAAAATCATATAAGGGACATGTATCAGAGCTGGAACTTAAACCCAGGCAGCCCGAGGCACAAGCAGGGGACCGCATTAACATCTGGAATCTGGATCTTTTGTTAGTTAGGAAACACAAGGTCTCTTTGGGCTCTAGTCCCCAGCAGTGATCTCTCTCGTAGAGGAGGACTCTCAGAATCAGAAAGCTGGGGTCATCTGTGCAAGGTGCCCAGCCATTGAGCCACAGAATCAAGCCTTGAACCCGAGCGCCCCAATTTTATTTTCCATTCTCTTCATAATGATAAAAGCCTTTGTCTATTCCTACTGCCAGCAGAGTGAAGTACGGTCCATCGCTATACTGGTTCGTCTAGGACTCTTCACCACAAACACTAGACACTGACTCACATAAACCACAAAGGAAACTACAGAAGAAATGAAGAATGTCGGGTAGCTCACAGGCATGCTGGGGATCCAGGTCGGCATGGTTGTATACCCAGGGACATGCTCGGAACCTTTGGAAGGGATGCTATCTAGAACACAGTGAGCCCTTCTGTCCCTTCAACTCACTGCTTCCCTGGGCCATGCAGCCCTGCTACCCCAACTCTGCTGTCTCCACCTGCAACCCTGCTACCCCTGACCCTGCTACACTTGACCCTGCTACTCCTGACCCTACTACCCTTGACCCTGCTACCCCTAACCCACTACCCCTGACCTTGCTACCCTTGACCCTGCTACCCCTAACCCACTACCCCTGACCCTGTTACCCCTGACCCTGCTACCCCCAACTCTGCTGTCTCCACCTGCAATCCCGCTACCCCTAACCCTGCTATCCGTAACCCTGCTACTCCAACCCTACTACCCCTAACCCTGCTGTCTTCAACTGCAACCCTGCTACCCCTGACCCTGCTGTCTCTAACTGGCCTCGGGTCTTTGCTGCTCTCTCTCCAGATGCAGAGGTCAGGCTGGAAAGTCTGATTGTTTAAGTGTAGGCCGGTTCCTGTGCTTGGCTGCTGGCTGGAAGTAATTTCTGGCCCCTTTTGTCTTCTATAGTGAAAAAAGGAATTTCCTTTGCATATCATTTTCTCACTACCTGGCTCTGTGCTAATGTGGATTCTTAGTCAATAATCCTTGCAAATAGGTAAATAAAAAGCCTTAACTGCTGGAGCTAGAGTAGGTCAGAAAGGAAGTTTCTGTTTGCATTTCCAGCTATTACTGTTGGTGAGTGACAGACAGCCCGGCCAACAGCAAAGGTGATAAGCTCGCCTGTTGCCAGTGTGCTGCTCTGTTCAGAGAAAGCCTCTGGTGTCTGTAATGGAAAAGAATGACCCCATTGTTCTTTTGTCTCTTAATAACAATGTTGATGGTTTTTGCAGGCAGGTAAAGGAAAGCTTATTTGGCAGTTCCAAATGGAAAACTGTCACTTAACTTTAAAAGGCTGCTGTCATGGCTTGGGAAGTGGGGTTCCTGCACGTGTAGTAGACACAAAGGTTTCCTCACGGTGAGCTGGAGCTGAGGCCTTGCTCAGGGAAGGCTTTTCCAGAAAGATGAGTAGCTTTCCCTGTTGCCAACTACCATTTTATTATTTATTTATTTATTTATTTATTTATTTATTTATTTTTGCAGTACTGGGGATAGAACCCAGAGACATTCAACCTCCAAGCTACACCCCCTGCCCTATTTTTATTCCTTATATTTATTTAATTAATTATGTATTTATTTATTTGGTGATACTGGGGATGGAAACCAGGGGCTTTTTTTTTTTTTAAAAAAAACCTCCGGGCTATATTCCCAGACCTATTTTATACTCTATTTGGAAACAGGGTCTCCCTAAGTTGCTGAGAGCCTCACTAAGTAGCTGAGGCTGGCTCCGAACCTGTGCGATCCTCCTGTCTCAGCCTCCCAAGCGCGGGGATGGCAAGTGTGCGCCACCACGCCCGGCTTCCGTCTCTCTCTCTCTCTCTCTCTCTCTTTTTTTTTTGTGGTACTGGGGGTGGAACCCAGGGGCTATCTCCCTCTGAACTATACTCCCTGACCTATTTTATATTTTATTTGGAAACAGGGTCTCACTAGACAGGAAGATTGCATGGGTTCTTTTGTCTCTTAATGACAATGTTTGTGGGTTTTTTGTTTTGTTTTTTGCGGGTATGGGGATGGAACCCAGGGGCATTCGACCTCCGAGCTATACCCCCTGCCCTATTTTTTTTTTTTTTTTTTTTTTTTTTGAAACAGGGTCTCACTGAGTTGCAGAGGGCCTCACTAAGTAGCTGAGGCTGGCCACGAACCTCGATCCTCCGGTGTCAGCCTCCCGAATGCTGGGATGACAAGCATGCGCCACCTCGACCGGCTTGATGTTTGTGGGTTTTGCAAGACAGGTAAAGGAAGGTTTATTTGGCGGTCCCAATCAAAAATGTCACTTCAAAAGGTTCCCTCTGCTGGGCTGTTCTGTTTCCCAGATGCTTGTTGATGGCGGCTGGCTTCTAAGTCAACATTTTAGCACGAGCGTTTCGTAAGCAGCCCGCAGTGAGCAAAACCAGAATTAGAGTTAACTTGGGGTCCCCTCCCTCCAACCCTGCCCTTTCTAGTAAAGGGACTGCCTGAGAAGCATAGGCTGGATCAAGTGTCCCCTGGCTGCACCCTGGAATGGCTTCCCAGCCTCCGGAGTAACTCAGATGGTTCCCTGGCGAGACCATCATGTTTCAGGAAGCTTCATTTCACAGGGAACAAGAGCCGGAGGCCAGACTGGGAGGCCACAGGTCTCTATTTCACCAGTGAGGCTCAGACAGCAAAACTCAGGTCTGAGTCCCAAATGGCTCCATCACACACATTCTCCGGCCCAGATTGGATCAAAAACAGGCCAGGGAAGCGATACGGGCTTGGTCAGGTTCTTCCCACTCCCCGGGCTGCATCTTCCGACAGATACTGGGCTCCTGCGGCCAGGCCTGGCGGCACCTTCCTGGATTCCTCAGCATCCCCTCTGTGGACCAGGCTCCCCGATTTTCATCCAGGCCGGCTCCTCCTTTTCATCGTTCATCTCTGTGTTCGGATGCTGTAGTATGGGAAGTGCCCTTGCTGATGACCTTGGATCAGACTCGGTCTCCACCGCGCCCCGCTGTGCTCACATCTAGTTCTTTTCTGCCTTAGTCCTTCAGACTCACCGAGTGTTAGGTTGAAAATCGAGTTAGGGGGTTTAGGAGGGAGGTAAAAACACCAACCGGCTTATCGGAGACCACTGCTTTATTCAGACCCGGCACCCTTCGGGGAGTCAGCCGGCCGTGGGGAAGGGACCGACGGGCCGCGCGTCTGGAGAGCTGCGCACAGTCCTGATTGGCCGACTGAGTCACGTGGGGATCGGAGGCACTGCTGTTTTATAGGCATGCTGATTCTCTCGCGACGTCTGTAGTCTCGTGATGGAGTCTTGAGGCACCTGGAGTCTCGCGATATCTCCGCTTCTGGCTTCCAGGGTCCTGCTGCGAGATCACGCGGGGGAGGGACCCAACTTATCACTGAGATTCTGCTCATCTAGGTGCCTAGTGTGTGCTGGTCACAAGGAATATATTAGGAAACTCATGGGATTGGTTCACTCTTCTACTCCAAGCACCCAATACTGAACCTGCACACAGTAGGCGCTTTAATAAGTAGGGATCGAATCGGAATGTACACTGCCGCTGAGAGGTAGAAGTGGATTTGTTTTTTTTTTATTTTGAGACATGGTCTGGCTAGGTTGATAAGAGTCTTACTGCTTGTGAGGAGACTCTCTTGGAACCTGTGATCCTCCTGTCACGGCCTCCCGAGTCCTGCACCGCCATCCAACTGTGGAAATGGTTTGGGCTCTATCCCTAGTACCGCAAAATACATAAGTAACATAAATAAATAAACAAACAAACATAAATAAATAAATAAATAAATAATGAATTCACCACCTTGGTCAACTCCTAGGATGGGTTTAGAGCCCCTTCCCTTAGGACCTTAGTTCAAGAGCCCAGAAGTCTATTGATGGAGAGGATGGTGAGGAGGAGGAGGAGCAGGAGGAGTCTGGCCTTGGGCACTTGGATTCTCTGATGTAGTCTGTGCCCTGGCTAACTCTCAAGGTCTGCTGCTGTTTTTACTTTCTTTTTCTTTTCTTTTCTTTTTTTTCTTCTTTTTTCTTTGTGATACTGGAGATAAATCATCCCAGGGGCTTTTCTCTGGGCTATACTCCCAGACCTATTTTATACTTTATTTGGAAACAGCGTCTCACTAAGTTGCTGAGAGCCTCACTAAGTAGCTGAGGCTGGCTTCGAACCTCCGCGAACCTCCTGACTCAGCCTCCCAAGCGCTGGGATTATAAGCGTGCGCCACCACGCGCGGCTTGTTTTTACTGCCTTAGCTCCCTTCTGCTCCATCCCAGGCACTCATAGGCAGGTCTTTGCCTCCTCTTGCTCCCTCCCGGTTTGCTATTTCGCCGAGCTCCTCCCACCAGCCAAGGCGCTGCGGAAGCCATTGCCTAGGACCTGTTTGGTGCGGTTTCTTGTTCACTCAGCCCTCTTAACGTTTAACCCGGGCCCTCTGTTCAGCTAAATTCTCTTGGTTAACTGAACGTGACATACGTGAAAGGTTCAGAAAATGCCAAAGTAGGTTTTTGGAAAGCTAAGTTTAGTTTATTCCTCAAAGGCCTAAAATAACACATGTCACATAAAATTTCCTTTGTGGCGTTTCTTTGGGATGAGACCAAACCACAGTGCGTGTGTGTGTGTGTTTCCGCACGTGCATGCAACACACACGCACACACAAGCTCCCCTCCCTCTTTGGAGATATCATATATTTTCATTTCTGAATGTCCTGTATTTGTGTGTGTCTATACTGAGCACACTGTTCGGGCCCAGGAGAACTGGAATTTCGCCCTGCTGGGCCATCGATTAGCAAAGGGCGCCGAACTGCAGAATTTCCGAAGGTTACCTTAACATCCCATCTGAATTGCTTCATTGAATTTTTACATTGGATCCGTTGCTAAGCAACCAGGAAGACAGGGCAAAATCAGCAAGGCTAATTGGGCTCCATGACTAGTACATTCGCATCCCTTGTATTTACACAGACGGTTGGTTGTAAGTACACTTTATCCAGTGCAGCGCGAGTCCGTCCGAGGAAGGAGTCGTGTGCACCGAAAGGCCGTGCTGGGTGGGCAGCCAAGACTCACGCTCTCACCTTGCGTGCCCAGGAAGTGACCCAGACTTTCCAGTTCCTTTGTAATCCATTTGTTCAGGCGAGAGGCGTGGCTCCGCGTATCACACGCACAGCTGGAAATGGCCCCTGCTACTGGTTGCCCCTCAGCATCACGGGTCCATCCTGATTGTTCCCCGAGTCAACTGGAATCACCTTTTTAGTTTTGAAAAGCATCTAAGTAGTGATTTCGTTATCACTGTTATATGTGGGAGGGGATGAGAAAGGCCATTTTATTCTCTTTGTCTTCCTGTTGGTGAAAATTGAAATTGTTGACCCCATTTGGTCCGTAGAGAAAGTTGTGTGTCAGAGGCTAATGTTGGTGACATTATTATATGTATTATATATATAATTATTATATGTTTTATATATATAATGTATGGAGAGAGAGAGAGCTACACCTCTAGTCCTATTTATTTATTTATTTATTTAGGTGGTACTGGGGATGGAACCCTTCTACCTCTGGGCTACACTCCCAGACCTATTTTTTATTTGGAAACAGGGTCCCTTAAGCCAGCAAGGGTGGCTTTGAACCTGCGCGATCCTCTTCTCTCCGCCTCCCAAGCGTGGGGATTACAAGCGTGTGCCACCACGCCCGTCTGATTTTATTTTGTTTTTTTTAAATTTTGAAACAAGATCTCACTAAGTTGCTGAGTTCTGGCCTCAAACTTTTGATCCTCCTGTTTCTGCCTCCCAAGTACCGAGATTATAGGTGTCCACAACCATGTTCAGTTCTATTTATTTTACCCATTTATTTTTATTTTGTTTTTGTGTGGTAATAGTGGGGATTGAACTCAGCAGCATTCTACCTCCTAGCTATCCCCTCAGCCCTTTCCATTTTCTGTTTGGAAACAAGGTCTCACTGAGTTGCCCAGGGCCTCACTGAGTGGCCGAGGCTAGCCGCGAACTGTCATCCTCCTGTCTCAGCCTCCCACATGCTGGGATTACAAGTGTGCGCCACCACGCCCGTGGATATTTAAATGTGGCCAGTAGTCTCACGGTTGTGTGTGATTGTGCATTAGCTGAGTGGAGACTTTACACGTAGGTCAGGTGTGTAGAGAAACTGTCTCTTGCGATGATGTCGTCACTGAAATAGTGACCGTGCCCTCTGCTTCTCATAAGAGGCCGAGGACAGCCTGTCAGTTAGGGTTTGAATCCACCTCATTGTGTTTGCAAAGCTAGTGCTTCCCCCTGAGCTACATCCCAGCCCCGCACCGTCTTTTAAGCTGCTTTCCTGACTTGTTGGTTGTAAAAACACTTCATCCAATGTAGTTCCTTTGTTCTTGGAAGACTCTGTATATTTCATTTATGGTGAAAATTGATTTCAGTAGCAGATCAGATCTTTTTTTTTTTTTTTTTTTTTTGGTACTGGAGATTGAACCCAAAGGCATTCTTCCTCTGAGACATACTCATTCTCTTCAGGGCAATTTTATTTTTTATTTTGAAACAGAGTCTCACTAATTTGTGGAGGTCCTTGCTCAGTTGCTGAGGCTGGCCTTGAACCTGTGATCCTCTGGTCTCAGCACCACCCCAATTATGGGGATTACAGGCATGGGCCACCATGCCTGGCCAGATTACATTCTTGAGAAAGATGAATATCTCTTTTTCTATATTTGCCTCATAGCTGCCTGTGACTAGTTAAAAAGACTATGTTGGTGAAGTAGAGTACAAAAATGGATAAAAGGTGCTTACGCTGGAGGCCGAGACAGGAGGATCACCATCCACAGTCGGCCTCAGCTACTTAGTGAGGCACTTGGCAACTTAGGGAGGGCCTGTTTCAAAATAAAGAATAAAAGAAAAATAGGGCTGGGGGGTTAGCTTGGAGGTAGAATGCCCCTGGATTCTATCCCCAGTACTGAATGGGGGGGGGAGAAAGAAAGGAAGAAAGAAAGAAAGAAGAGAGAAAGAGAGAAAGAAAGGAAAAAAATAGAGAAAGGACCTGGTGCTGCTATAATTAAATCATCCTTTTTTCAGAATTATGTTGAGTATTTGGGAGTACAAGTTCAGTATGTGGTAACAATTCAGCAATCCTAAAAGAGTAATCTAAGAAGAAAGTCTTAATGAGCCAGGCGTGGTGGCGTGCACCTGTAATCCTACTATGTGGGAGGCTAACACGGGAGGATCCCAGTTTTGAGGCTAGCCTAAACAACTTAGCGAGATCCTGTTTCAAAAGAATAAAATACAAAGGATCTCCAGTACCCCCCACCCCCATAAAGAAAGTCTTAGTGTCTTCGTGCTTGACAGCAAATGAATTTATCTAACCTGGAGAGAGTTACTAGGCGAGGACCATAATTAGGTTATTTGAAGGTCTTCTAAGCGCAACTGTCTTCATGCACAGACAACACAGACAAGAGTAAGCTCTGTACGAAGTTCTGACCTATTTTCAAGTTGCAGTTTTTCCAAATCTGAGCGTGTGCTCCAAATTTATTACTCAACAAATACTTAGCATTAAAAAAAAACACCCAGTGTGTCAAAATGTAAGCTTTTCAGGAAGTGAGTGTCAATTTTAAATGTTAGTTTCCTAGGGAAATTATTTCTGGATTTATGTGTGTGTGCATGTTGCTGAGAATTAAGTCTAAGATCTCCCGAATACTAATCATATGAGCGCTACCCCCCACCTTTTTGTGTGTGTGTGTGTTACTAGGGATGGGACCCAGGGGCTTTTCTACCTTTGGGCTATACTCCCAGACCTATTTTATATTTTATTTGGAAACAGGGTCTCACTAAATTGCCGAGAGCCTCACTAAGTAGCTGAGGCTGGCTTCGAACCTGTGCGATCCTCCTGTCTCAGCCGCCCAAGCACTGAGATTACAAGCGTGCGCCACACCTGACTCTACCCCCAACCTTTTGAAAAAAAATTTTTTTTGTGTGTGGTACTAGGGATGGAACCCAGGGGCTTTCTATCTCCGGGCTATACTCCCAGAACTTCTTTATATTTTATTTGGAAACAGGTTCTCACTAAGTTGCTGAGAGCATCACTAAGTAGCTGAGGCTGACTGTGAACTGTGATCCTCCTGTCTCGGCCTCCCAAGCGCCGGGATTACAAGCATGGTGGCACATGCTTGTAATCAGCTTGAATTTTTATGATATATTCCTACCCTCAAATTTTGATGACACATTTATAAACTCTGTGTGTGTGTGTGTGTGTGTGTGTGTGTGTGTGTGTGTGTGTGTGTGTGAACACTAGGGATTAAATCCAGGGGCATTCTCCCTTTGAGCTACACCTCTAGCCCTTTTTATTTTGAAACAAGGTCTTGCTAAATTGCTAAGGGCTTCGCTATATTGTTGAGGCCAGCCTCAAATTTTGATCCTCCTGTCTCAGCTTCCTAAGTACTGGGATTACAGTACTTAGTGGGCCAGTTTCTGGCATATATATTTGGTGGCACTGGGGTTCCTGGAAGCCCTTCTACCTCCGGGCTACACTACCAGACCTATTTTATTTTTGGAAACAGTCTCTCTTAAGCCAGCGCGGCTGGCTTCGAACCTACGCCATCCTCCTGTCTCCGCCTCCCAAGCGCGGGGATTATAAGCATGCACCACCACGCCCGGCGTTCTGACAAATATATTTTTAAAGTTACATGTTTGTGTTACTGTGCTAATATATTGCAAAAAATAAGCAGGGCAATAGAAAAAGATGACCAAGTTGTAAGTGAAAAAGATGAAGTTTAAACATTTAGAGTCAGGTTAATCATGATTACCTGTTAACAGTTACCGTTAACAGCACTCATCATTAAGTGCAATATTTTTAATGGTTTTCTTTGTGCTTTTTAATGAGGACGGAGGATCCGGTTAGATCATTATTTTTGCCTTCTAGTGGCTCACGAGAAATCAGGGACGTATCCATTTTTTTCTTGCTTACTTGGTTGTGCTAGTGCGGTCACTGTTTTGATAAGCAGAAGTCTTTTCTTTTTCTTTCCTATGTATTTATTTATTTATTTATTTATTTATTTATTTATTTATTTATTTTTGTCGTGCTGAGGATGGACTCCGGGGCATGCTCCCTCTGAGCTTCACCTCCAGTCCTTATTTGCAAAACAGGGCATTGCTGAGTCGCTAAGGGTTTGTCTATACTGCTGACGTATGATCATCCTGTTTCAGCCTCTTAGTACTGAGATTACAGGCGTGCCCCACCGCACCCAGCTTGCAGAAATCACTTACCCTACAGAAGACAGTGTTAGAAGTTACACAAGCCCAGACATACCGCGTGGAAATGCATCTTGATGCCCTGATTGGGAGGCACCAGCCACATGCTATCGCATTGTGAGTCTGGATATTTTCTCTCTCTGCATCCTGGAAGGTCATCTCACACAGGACGCTCAGGAGATCACTGTCAGCCAGATATGGTGGCACACGTCTGTAATCCCAGTACTAGGAGGCTGAGGCAGGAGGATCCCAGAAGTATGGGCAGCCTCAGCAGCTTAGTGAGGCCCTCTAAGACCCTGTTTCCAAATAAAAATAAAATCCAATAGCCAGGCGTGATTGTGCATGCTTGTAATCCCCGCGCTTGGGAGGCTGAGACAGGAGGATTGCACAGGTTCAAAGCCAGCCTCAGCTACTTAGTGAGGCTCTCGGCAACTTAGTGAGACCCTGTTTCCAAATAAAGTATAAAAAATTAGGGCTGGGGGTGTAGCCCAGAGGTAGAAAGCCTGTAGGTTCCACCCCCCAGTACCACAAAAACAAAACAAAATAAAATAAAATAGGACTGGGGGTGTTTCCAGTAACACACACACACACACACACACACACACACACACACACACGATAAATGTTGTAGAAGGTACCTCCAAATAGGCCACATTTAAACCATTATCTATCGCATTGTTTAAAATTTAAAATGAACTAAAGAGATTTGGTTTGTGTAAGGAAATACTGTATGTGCTGTTACAGACAGTGAGAGCTATTTGTTCTTCTATTTGTCTACTAAAAAGAATAGGCGGTAACTGTGGCGGAGTATTAGGAACCCGGGATTGCCGGGTGTGGTGGCGCACGCTTGTAATCCAAGTATTTGGGGGCTAAGATAGGAGGATCCGGGTTTTCAGCCAGCCTCTGATACTTAGCGAGGCCCTTCGCAACTCAGTGAAACCCTGTTTCAAAATAAAGAATAATAAATAGGGCTGGGGGTGTAGCTTGGAGGTCGAATACCCCTGGCTTCCATCCCTAGACCCACAAAAAAAAAGAGAATAAAAAATAGGGCCAAGGGGGTAGCTTGGAGGTGGAATGCCCCTGGGTTCAATCCATAGTAACACACACACACACACACACACACACACACACACACACACACACACACACAGAGCCTGGGGTTTGGACCCTGAGCCCCACCTCAGATGGACAAATTTTTCTCATCTGTAACTTTATACTTTGGTGGTGAGATGTGTGTGTGTGTGCGCGCGCGCGCGCATCCACATCTCCACCATTTGTTTGTTTGTTTGTTTGTTTGTTTGTTTGTTTGTTTATTTTTACAGCACTAGGGATGGAACCCAGGGACATTCTACCTCTGAGCTACACCCCCAGCCTTAAAGAATTTTTTATTTTTTATTTTGAAACAGAGTCTCGCCGAGTTGCGAAGGGTCTCACTAAGTAGCTGAGGCTTTCCTCGAACCACTATCCTCCGGTCTCAGCCTCCCAAATGCTGGGCTTCCAAGCATTCGCCACCACGCTTGGGTTTATTTTTAAATTTTGAAGCGGAGATTTTGCTGAGTTGCTGAGAGCCTCACTCAATTGCCGAGGCTGGCCTGGAAACCTGCTATCCTCCTGTCTCAGCCTCCCAAGGACTAGGCTCAGATGCATGCGGGCGCCCCCAAGCCTGGCTGAGAATTAGGTTTGGAAAGCCTTTGGTCATAGCACTTTATTACCACCACTTATGTATAATGTAATTTGCAATCCCGTCTCTACACCAAAGCGGAAAGCCTTGTTTCATAGGCCACGTTTGGTTTGTCTTGCAGACTGTCTCTTCAAGCTATGTCCCATGAATCGCTACTCCGCCCAGAAGCAGTTCTGGAAAGCCGCCAAGCCCGGGGCCAACAGCACGACAGACGCGGTGTTGCTCAATAAACTACACGTACGTACCGGGAGGGCTGCCCTGCTGGGGATGCCACGACTGGTCGCCGGCACATGTCTGAGTGTGACGACCAGGGGCCTGGCCACGCGGCCCTTCAGGTCTGGCTGCTGGCTTGCTGATGTGCTTTAGGAAAAAAGAAAAGAGGAAGAGAGAGGATTCCTGGGCTGCTGAGGTGTCTGGGGATTCCTCTTTTCTCTGCTTCGCCCATTTTAGGGGTGTCTCTGGGCAGAAGAGCAGTGATGACCTCTGGTTTTGAGATTGCCCCAAATCGAGTCCTGGTTCCGTGGTCACTAGTGGGCCATCTTGGGCCAGTCCCGTAGCTACATTCCAGATCTGTCCCTTCCCTATAAAATGGAAGTGATGGTAATAGTCACCCCAGGAAGTTGCCATGAGGATCCCATGAAGTGAGCAGTAAAAACATACAAAGAAGCTGGGCATGGTGGCACACTCTTGTAATCCCCGCGCTTGGGAGGCTGAGACAGGAGGATCGCACGGGTTCGAAGCCAGCCTCAGCTACTTAGTGAGGCTCTCGGCAACTTAGTGAGACCCTGTTTCCAAATAAAATATAAAAAAAGGTCTGGGAGTATAGCCCGGATGTAGAAAGCCTCTGGGTTCCACCCCCAGTACCATTAAAAAAAAAAAAAATACAAAAAGAGCCAGGGTTGTAAGCCCAGTACTTGTGAGGCTGAAACAGGAGGATTGCAGGTTTGAGACCAGCCTCAGCAACTTAGACTCTCAGCAACCTGTCCAAATCTATCCAAACTCGAGTAACTCTTTTCCAAAACAACAACAACAAAAATAATAAACTGGACTAGGGTATAGCTCAGGTAGAATGCTCTAGATTCATTCCTGATTACCACCCCCCAAAAAAAGTAGGGGCATGTGAATAATGCCTAGCATATAATAAATAGTTACTAAATGTGGGCTATTTGTGTATTTATCTTATTGCTTGACATCTAAGAGATGCGTTCATTCTGCTGATGTGCTGTATAACCACAGCAAGTCTCTATACCTCTCTGAGCCCATTTCTCCTGTAAAATGACACAGTTCTTCCAGTCCTGGGCACTTGGAAGATAATCCAGGTAGAAATCCAGGTGAGGTTCAGGTGGAGGACCAGGCATAAATCCAGTGTAATAATGTTGAAATTACTACCCACTTCCTGCCTTGACAACCTGCTTTATTTTTCTCCATTTCACTTGTAGTTTTTTAATTTTTAATTTTTCATGTACTGGGATTGAATCTTAGGGGGTGTACCAAGCTATACGCCAGGCCATTTGTGTGTGTGTGTGTGTGTGTGTGTGTGTGTGTGTGTGTGTGTGTTGCGGTACTGGGGATGGAACCCAGGGGCATTCGACCTCCGAGCCACACCCCCAGCCCTATTTTTTATTCTTTATTTTGAAACAGGGTCTGAGTTGCAAAGGGCCTCACTAAGTAGCTGAGGCTGTCTGCGAACCACGATCCTCCGGTCTCAGCCTCCCGAAGGCTGGGCGGACGTGTCGTCTCCATAAGATCATGTCCTCGCAGATGTGTCTTGCTTGTTTTTCTCCGTACCTGCTGCCTGTCGCTCCCGTTCTCAGCACGGCTCCTAGCCTCCAGTTATTTTTAGTGATTTCCTTAATTATCTGTCATTAGTGCAACAGCTCTATAAGGTCAGGGCACCTTCTCTCGTGTTCGCTGGTGTATCCTCAGCTCCTGTGGTATCTAGCACTTAGTAGGTGCCCTAGAGACTTGGTTGAATGAATGAGCCTTTAGCTTTAACCCTCTAGACACTTTTGTGTGTGTGTGGTGTTGGGGATTGAACCCAAGGGCATCCTACCTCTGAGCTATGCACCCAGCCCTTATTTTATTTTATTATTTATTATTTTTGTGTGTGTGTGTGTGTGTGGTGCTGGAGATGGAACCAAGGAGCATTCTACCTCCGCACCACACACCCCCACCCCTATTTTTTTTTTTTTATTTTTTATTTTGAAACAGGGTCTCACTGAGTTGCAAAGGGCCTCACTAAGTAGCTGAGGCTGTCCGTGAACTGCGATCCTCCTGGCTCAGCCTCAATGCTGAGGTTAACCCCAAATGCTGTGATTAGAAGTGTGTGCCACCACGCCTGGCTTCCTTTTTTGGCTTTTTAATTTAAAATAGGGTCTCACAAGCCAGGCGTGGTGGCGCACACTTATAATCCCCGCGCTTGGGAGGCAGAGACAGGAGGATCGCGCAGGTTCCAAGCCAGCCTCGCTGGCTTAAGAGACCCTGTTTCCAAATAAAAACTATAAAATAGGTCTGGGAGTGTAGCCCGGAGGTAGAAGGGTTTCCAGGAACCCCAGTACCACCACCAAAAATAAAAAAAATAAAAAATAAATAAGCTGAAAGAGCCAGGCATGGTGATGCATGCTTGTAATCTCGGTATTTGCTGAGACAGGAGGATCCCAGAACGTGGCCGGCCTCGGTCGCTCCCGAGTGAAGCCCTTTGCAAGTCAGTGAGACCCTGTTTCAAAAAAAATTAAAGAGGCCGGGCATGGTGGCACATGCTTGTAATTCCAGCATTTAGGAGGCTGAGACTGGAGGATCACAGTTCCTGAACAGCCTCAGCTACTTAGTGAGGCCCTGTTTTGAAATAAAGAATAAAAAAATAGGGCTGCGGTATAGCTTGGAGGTACAGTGCCCCTGGGTTTCATCCCCAGTACCACCACCACCACCACAAAAAAAGTATAAAAAATAGGGTAGGGTGTAGCTTGGAGGTAGAATGCCCCTGGATTTCATTCCTAATACAGAAAGAGAGAGAGAGAGAGAGAGAGAGAGAGAGAGAGAGAGAGAGAGAAAGAAAATCAGTTGTATAAAAATGGGGCACTTAAGTGAAAGCATAAAGGAGTCAGGGCTCACACCTGGTCGCTTAAGAAGGCCAGAAACGCAGCGGGTGTATAAGCCCTGACTGGAGCAGCGCAGGAATGAGACGCTGCAGGCCAGGACTGCTGCAGGCACGTGCAAAAGCCACGGTGTGCGCGCGCTGACATTTCAAAGGGCCAGCGGCCCTTGGTTAGGATGAAAGCAAAGCCTGCCATCTCTTCAACAGTACTTGCCCTTTAAAAAAAAAGTATTAATAATAATATTAAGCCGGGCGTGGTGGCATAAGCTTGTCATCCCAGCATTCGGGAGGCTGAGACTGGAGGATCACGGCTCTCGGCCAGCTTCAGCTACTTAGCGAGGCCCTCTGCAACTCAGTGAGACCCGGTTTCAAAATAAAGAATAAAAAATAGGGCTGGGGGTGTGGCTTGGAGATAGAATGCCCCTGGGTTCCATCTCTAGTCCCGCAATAAATAAATAAATTAATTAATTAATTAATAGTATTAACCGATCCACACAAAATCCATGCTTAATAGTCAAATGTCAGCTAGAATGAGGTTCTAGGTTAAGATAATTACAGTGACCTTTAACTATGTGAGTGTGTG
This sequence comes from Muscardinus avellanarius, assembly GCF_963383645.1. Lineage (NCBI taxonomy): Eukaryota > Metazoa > Chordata > Mammalia > Rodentia > Gliridae > Muscardinus > Muscardinus avellanarius. Next base: position 2,680,008 of record NC_137808.1, read on the forward strand.
TGTGTGTGTGTGTGTGTGTGTGTTATTGGGGGTGCAACCCAGGAGCACTCTACCTCTGAACTACACCCCCAGACCTTTCTTCTTCGTCGTCCCATCATTGTGCTAATTCAAAATCCACCTGAGGTCTGGACCGGGATCCTGGGCTTCTGGTTGCATGTGTGGGGAAGGGTGTTTGGTGTTGGGCGTCTCTTGGGGACCGTTTAGGGCTAGCGCCTCTCTGTTCAAGGCCTGCAGATCTTGAGTCGCCTGCCCTTGAGTCTCTGGTATAAAGACCACTCCCGCTCCGTTCAGTGAGATCCTCCTAGTACATCTCAAACTTTTTCTTCTCCCCCAGCTTTTGACAGCAGGGGTCATAGATACAAGCTGGTCTTGGCAAGCAGGAAGCCAGCAAGTCAAAGGGGATTCTGTGGGCGGTGGTGCTGAGACTGTGCATTCTCCCCAGGCCCAGGGGCAGCTGTGTAGGGAGGTGGGCAGAGCTACCCCACATCTCCTGCTGCTTCTACATAAAAGAAGATAAAAGTCCGTGCCTTTCTATGTTGAGCCTTAATTTAAAATACTTGCTGGCAACTAATTCAATTAAGGTCTAAAACGCACACTGAATCTCAACCCAGAACGGCTCTGGCTCCAGTGGGGTGTGATGCTTCAGCCCCGTTACGCTTTGTCACCAACTCCTTGTGACGCTCCTTCCTGCAAATGAACTGTGAAATAAATAGTTTGGTGAAAAAAAGAAAGGAAGGAAGGAAGGAAGGAAGGAAAGAAAGAAAGAAAGAAAGAAAGAAAGAAAGAAAGAAAGAAGGAAAGAAAGAAAGAAAGAAGCCGGGCGTGGTGGCGCACACGTGTAATCCCAGCATTCGGGAGGCTGAGACCAGAGGATCGTGGTTCACGGACAGCCTCAGCTACTTAGCGAGGCCCTCTGCAACTCAGTGAGACTCTGTTTCAAAATAAAGAATAAAAAATAGGGCAGGGGGTGTAGCTCGGAGGTCAAATGCCCCTGGGTTTCATCTCCAAACCTGCAAAAAAAAAAAAAAAAAAAAAGAAAGAAATTGTATCCTTAAGGTGAGGAAGAACAATGTCCATCAGGAGATGAATGGATTACAACAGTTAAGGGGTACACACACACACACACACACACACACACACACACACACACACACACAGTGGAATTCTACTCCGCAATTAAGGAGAATAAAATTATATCATTTGCAAGAAAACGGATGGATTGAGAGGACACTGCTGAAAACGAGCCGGTCACGGGACGCGGAGGACCCCGTGCTCTCTTTCAGATGCAGAAGCTGGGGTTGGGGCGTTGACGGACTTGAGACAGTGGAGGAGAAACGCCAGGGGAGTGAGCAGCGGGTCTGGAGGAGGGTGGTCAGGGGAGCGAAAATCAACAAGGAGACGTCTCCATCGATGTTCTGCACACACGTGAGAGCCCAGCACCAAGCCCACTACCCTGAATGGGGAAGGGGAGGGAGTGTGCAGGGAACAGAGGGGCCGGAGCCCACCAGGCGCTGTGTGCAAGTCGTTCTCCACCACTCAGAACTCCATCGGGATGTAAGACTACAGCTCCCCCACCAAAGTAGATTTAAACACTGTAAAAGAAAGCCGCTTCTCCCCCGGGTTTAAGACTCCCGGCGGGGTCCCTCCAGGTCCGACGTCTTGGTTTCCACCTGGTTTGGGGCTGTAGGTCCTACTTTCTGGCTCAGTTGGGACTTTGGCGCTCATTGTCTGGAAGCCATCTGTGTATCTCCGGGTAGTCACTCAGATGTCGTATTTTGGACGGCCACTGGCCTTTGGGGCCGATGGCCGGTCTCCAGTGGGTTTTTATTTTTATTTTTGTCAACTACTGTCGAGTATCCTGGTCACAGGTCAGATTATTTTCAATTAATGCCATTTAAGGAATTAGTCGTCTAGACCACTTGCCTTCCTCTTGACGCGGAGAAGCGACGCTTTGAGGAAGAATGACATCTAGTGGCTGGGTCCTGTGACTGTTTAGGAATAACTGGATTTTGACTCTCTGGGTCATGATTTCCCCAAACCTTTCTTAGAAAAATGAGTTTCCTTCCCCTACTCATTTTTAAAATTTTATTTAATATTTCATTTTATTTTGTGGTGCTGAGGATTGAACCCAGAGTTATTCTTTACCTCTGAGCTACATCCCCAGCCCTAATTTATTTTTTATTTTGAAACAGGGTCTCGCTAAGTTGCAGAGGGAGGGCCTCACTAAGCTGCTGAGGCTGGCCGCGAACCTGCGATCCTCCCGTCTCAGCCTCCCAAGTATTGGGATTACAGACAGGGGTCGCCATGGCCGGCTTCCGTAGTTCATTTCAAAGGCCTTGGCTTCTATTTCCTAACAGCAGTTGACCTGGTCATTTCTCTTAAGCCTTAGCCTGGACAGACCTGGAAGGACAGACTGGTAGGAACGAGTTTTCGTTGTTCAAAGGCCAGGGTCCTG